>NW_008824762.1:2164385-2196144 GCF_000699105.1 Pygoscelis adeliae | reverse complement strand
TTCAGCAGGGAAGTGACCACAGTGGAGCCTGAAGTTAAACACACTGTTGTTGCTGTGAGTTTTTATTGTTGTTGTTACAATTGTTGTCCTCTCCCAGGGCAGCAGAGCTGTATAGAGGAGGTGGAACAGAAAATGGTGCAGATGGAAGGAAATGAAAAAAAAATATTTTGTGGATTAATTTAAGGGCTAGGAATGGTCCACTAGGCAGGGTATCAAACCACAATGAGCTGGAGAGCTTAAGGCAATTTGCTGAAGTATAGTTTATAGTTCCTGTGGCTTTTCCAAGTTGAGATTTTGCCCAAAAGATAAGAGCTTTCTTAATTTATCTGCAGGTAAATTGAGGACATCTCAGAATCATGAAAAGGGGGAAGAAGGAAGCAATGTAAAATGGTGATGTGCTGGATTTCAGGCATGGCCCTGGAGCTTGTTGTGAATTCAGCATCCAGTCAGGGTTCACCCAGACTAGCTGGTCTTCTGTGCCTGAGAAGATTTTAGTCTGAGACTCTGCTAGGAAACAAGTTCTCTCCAGCACAGCTGGTCTCTGGCATGTTGTTCAGGATGAGATAGAGACTTTAGATATACTCATGGTGGCTCACTGTAGGAATAGGTGGATATAATGACTTCCAGATCCGGATATGGGAATGCTGGAAATAGATTGTCCCCACCAAGGAATCTGCCCTGAGGGGTGCTGGAACAGCAAGTTGTTTGTTTAGCTATGTTGCTGTAACACACCAGAAGGTGCCTGTTGGTCGTGAGTGGATAGCATGGGATCATAGCTGCCCTCTCTGTCCTTTATTGCTAAGTAGATTGGAAAGGGAGTCTGGCTACCCAGGTGGTTTTTCTCTGAAAGATAGCAAACTTTTTTGGCTCCTACCTTTTGTCCTGCGACAAATTTCATTTTGTCAGATTTTTATTGTGATGGACACAGTGCATCAGTGTGTAACAGGTAAAGACTGAACAGTTAGGATTTCTTTGTAGCTCTATCATTGTCTGGTGAGGCAACCATAGGTCAATTGTTTGATCTCCCTCAACCTCAGTTTCACTGTCTGTACAATGGCAATAATGATATCAGCTGCTTTTATAAACAGCTGGGAGATAAGGACTGATAAGGACTATCCAATAATAATCCTTCAATTATTATTATGAATTGCTCCCCTGCTTTATTCGCTTTTAAATCTTAAGCCTCGTCACTTTTTTCCCTCTTGGTTTGGTGGGGCTGTGTATGAAGGGAATGTGTTGGGATTAATCCAAACCACACATGTCTTCATTCTGTCTTATCAAAGTGAAATCGTTTTGTAAGAAGTTTTAGGTTCAGCAAGGCGTATTTGGTTTTGAGCTCCTGGAATTAAGGCAAACGGGAAGGAACGTGGAGGAGTGGGAGGAAATGTCTCCTTTCTCTGTGCCGTGACTCGCTAGTTGCGTGGGTTGAGGAGTCCCACCCTCAACTCATCCTGTGTCTCCTCCTGTCCTGCACTAGTGCAGAATTTTTAGTGGTTATCTGTGAAAGGAATCTCTTCCTACCCAGCTTTGTGTCCTGCCCCATCTCTGGAGATTTCCAGAAAATATTATTAGAATGAATTTTACTTAAATTAGCTAATAATTCTTGCAACACCTGGATTTGGCTTTTCAAGACATAAACTACTTCAAGACATAAACCTGTACCAATTGTTTTTAAAGGCCCAGCTTTGTTCCCCACCGCTTGCATAATGGACCCATCCTGAATTGCATCCAGCTGAAAGTCTGCCTTTGAAAGACTTGAGGCACATCAGCATTCAGAGATTCTCAAGGTACAGAAATTTGGCAGCATCTGTGCTTGCCTTCACACTCCAGTGTCCTCCCTTGAAGGGTGAAGGCCTGCCAGTTATTACGGGTTATTATACAATTAACCCTGTTGGGAGAAATGTCCACGCCGTCGTGGATTGTAACTGTAAAGCTTGTAACAAATCATCACAATGCAATCAACCTTACCAGTGCTGAAAACCTTTCCCTTTTCCTCTGGGGCATTTAAAATGTCATTTGCTATGCACATTTTTCCCTTTATATGTTTTATTATTAATAATAATAATACAATAATGATGAAAAGATCCTCGAAGAAGCCTCAGGAAAGGAATTTTATAAACATAACCGTGGAATAAAATAAGTGCATTCCATTTTATCAGGACATTTTCCATTATAAATGGCCAGCTTTCTCATCACCCTGCCAACAGCTTTGCCTGCCATCTGTTCACTGATGTCATACCATAAAGTTCACGCGCAAAACTGCTTATTGGGAAGCCCAGGGTTGTGCTAGAGAAGTTTTGTTTAGGAATAAATATGCTGGCATCTCTCTTTTTTTTTTTAAAATAGTGACTTTTTTGTTTGTTTCAAAGCTTGGATTGCTGTCTTCACTATACAAAGATAATGACCAACATTTTCTGAAATTACTGGAGATTTTGGCTCTTTCTATTATGGAGAGATTAATGTGGGACATCTTGAGAGAGAGAACCTGGGAACCGGGTTTTCAAAAAGTGCTGTACATTTGTCTTCTGGAAAATAGACTCAATTCAGGCAGGCTAAGTTGGGCATCTGAAATTCTTAACCAATGCCTCAGAAAATACAGGTCAAACAGATCCAGTTAGGAAATGAAAGGGAAGGGGCGAGAGAGGTATCCCTCAGGAAAAAATATTTTTTTTGAAAGAAAGAGAGATATAAAAGAAAAAAGCAAGCAAGCAAGCGAGCAAGCAAACAAGCAGATCTCCCCTCATATCTCCAGTTTTCAGAAAAACCCACAGAAATTCCAGGTGGGAAATGAAAATATTATGTATTTAACACTTCCTTTCTCCCAGGAAAAAGACAATTGTACTTAGAAATGACAACAAAAACATAATGGAAACTTGATGTCGGGGTGCTGCTATGGCCAAACTCAGCCTTGGCTGGACTGCACTTTCCATCATGCATCATTACCATTTTCTAGTCTTTCTAAACTCTGAGAAGCCCACACCTTTCCTTTGCCACCCTAGTCACAGCAGCACCAAGAAGCGTTGACTGCGTCCTCCCCTGTCGCCCCAACACTGGCCAGCCTGCCGCTCCCCACATGCTTCCAGTGAACCTGCCCGGTCCTTCCTGGGAGGTGGAGACTGCATGATTTGAAAACCAGGCAGGCTAGACTGTGGTAGGAATTGGGACATAGCCCGGGCCAGGAGTGGTTAGGATGCAATGCAGGCAGAGGAACAAGCTCCTGGGCTTTGAGGTGGTGGCAGGTTTTGGATGGCAGTGCAGGAGCAGGCGTCCGAGGGGGGGAAGGGGCTGGGAAGGGTAGGGAGGATGCGGATGCCACAACCACACTGGCTGGTGTGGGGAGCTTTTGTCAGCCCCATGTGAGGCGAAGGCAGCCTGGCTCCATCCCATGCGTGTCTGTAGAGGGTCTCCCATGGGATTTCCTTGCTAGGGAAGCCATCTCACTGCTAACATGACAAGGTGAGACGTGGACTCCCTGCCTGCGCCATGGAGGTTTGGAAGAAGCATGGAGATTAGCCCAGGAGGGCACGTGTTGACAGGCTTAGGGTGCTGTTCCTTGGTGTAAACCCACGTAAAACACTGTGGGCACAGCCAGAAGCTCCTTCTGAACTTTTCCCCCACGGCTTGCTGCCAGGTCATCCACGATACCTCAGCCTTGATGCTGTGGCCTTGAGTGGGTATCTGTGGCCAGAGCTTCTGTTTCATGACCAGACTTGCAGCCTATTTCTCTCCACATTAAATGCTGAGGCTAGCACAGGAATAAAATGGTAGGACTCTGGGAGGAAAAAGGGCATTGGAGACGCTGTTTCATAAGAGAAGGCAGGGAACTTTGCTTGCTTTTTGTAGGAAAACAAGGGTCAAGAAAGGATGGCTTAACTTTCCGTGACCATGCAGGTTGGAGAGAGTAAGATGCCAGAAAGGGGGAAGAGGTATTTAAGTTGAAGTAAAAATGTTTCATACCAGAAGACACAAAGATAAATGTGGCCAGGAATAAACTAAAACTGGAAAGAAGGAGAGGGTTTCTGACCATTTGAGGAGTAAACTTCTGGCTTCCCTAAAAGAGGAGTAGGGATAAAGAATCCAACTTGCCCTCCGGTGGAGCTTTCCCTTGTATAAAAAGAGGATAACACACTTGTTAGGAGGAGACGTGTGGTCCCAGGTGGGCTGAAGGGGATGTAATGTCTCCATGCTTTCTGCTCTTCTGCCCCACAAAGCCAAAGTGTTTGGCCCCCTGACTTCTGAGCCGTCTTCCTGCTAACTCCAGAATCGTTGCCTATCTAAATTGGAACACCACATTTGTAATTAAGTCTCAGGCAAGATTTTTATTCAGTAAGTGGCCCTAAAAAGCCCTTTTTTTTGTCCTTGGCCAGATCCCAGATCACTGAAGAAAGCAGCACAGAAGCTAAAAATGAGTCAATTTAATAGAAAATGGGAAATGTTCCTGGGTCAAGTGTGCATCTGTGCCTCTTTATATATCCTAGTCTAAATATAGGTGCTCTGAGGGCTTGCTACAGATAACTGGAGAAAGGAAGGTGAAAAGAAAGAAGCCACTTAATTTCCTCTTGCCCTTCCCCCAGCCCTCATAGTGTTTTCAAACCCCCAAGCTGTGCCAGTTTAACCTCTTGAAGGCTCTGGATAGTGAAGCTGCAAAACTGGGAGGATTGGAGGAAATTCCACCTGCAAAGTCGAGTGGCAAGGAAAGGTTTTTCTTTTTTAATCGCTGTGCTTAATCCTGCCTTTCCTAAACACTGTCGAAGGCTGGAGTTGGTCACTTGTTTTCTTAAATTACCATAAATTGGAATTTATGGGCCAGGTGATTCTCTTTGAAAAGAGTCCTTGTGTACTGGAGAGGGGAGGGTGGAGCCGACCTGTCAGCAGGGAGCTTTTGGACTACTCCAAAAGCAATTCTTCATTGTTCTCTCTTCCCATCAGTGTTCCCCCATAGAAAAATAAATAAATAAAAGTGTTTGACCTTCTTTTAACAGCTGCCCACAAAGGTTCCTTTCTTAACTTTTTTTTTCTTTTTATCGGTTCTCCTGATTCCTTGGCACAGCAAAGGAGGAACGAGAGAACTCTAGAGACAGTGGGATCCTCTTGGGGACACCTTGCTTTCAGTACTTTTTTTTTTAATGTAGGCCACTTTGTGGACAAGTAGGTGGTTTTTTCCCCTAAGGAAGATTTCAGGGTATAGCTCAAGGATGCCTTGGGACTTGCAGCTTACCCCTCTTTACCATGAACCAAGTATATTCTCTTTGCTGAGAATGTTCCCAACATCAACACGGATTTCCCTGGGCTAAGTACTCTGAGCTTCTCTACATTGCATACTGTACACTTTTTAGTGAGACTTATGCCAACATGTTTTACCTTGTGCTGCCTGGGGCTAAGAAAGGGAATAAATTGCTTTCTGGTTCTCCTATGGTTTGGACAAGAAGTAATGGGATTAAACTGCACTGAGAAAGAGTCAGGTTAGACATCAGGAAACACTTTTTCACAGTCAGAATAGTTAAATGCTGAAATACATTGCCTAGGGAAGGGGTGGAATCTGTGTTATTAGAAATTTTTAAGAAGAAGTTAGAAAAGTCTTTGGCAGAAATGGTTTAATAGAGCTGAATCCTGCCTTAGGACGGGAGATTGGACTTAACTGGTGTTTCCTCAGCCCTTGCTTCCCTTCTCCCAATTAATCCAAGGATGACTTCACCTTTCTGATCCGGGAGGAACCACAGTTCACCTAGTGCAGTGTTTCTACAATAGATTTCACTTCCAGCCTACTGCAAAGTGAACCATGTTACTGTTATCATCCCTCCCCCCCTCCCCAACTTCCTTGCTTGCTCCCACATGTGGAAATGAGTGTATATGCTGGAAAATTAAGTTGTTGCAAAGTTTCCTGGCTACTGCCTGATGCCTACCAGACCATGGACCACAGACTGAAGAATGCTGGCTGTAGTGACCTCCTGAGGTCCATTCCAGTCCTAATTTCTCTGATCCTAGCAGTGCTCATGTGGTTCATCACCGTGGCTCTATTGATGCATGATAATTTGAGCCGTGGTAATAATTATGCTTCTGAGCCCTGGGAGAGAAAGGACTGTTCATTGGTGAGATAGACAGTCTGGAAACAAGACAAGTAACTTAAAATCTTAGCCCCTTGGTAAACCTGCTGTTAGGAAGTCCCTTAGGTCCAAACCTTAAGGTGTATCCTCAAATGAAATCAGACAGCCTGCCTTTCCAGCCTCTGGACACGTGTGCCATTTCTGCCCAGGGACAAAGGAGATATCTGAAGTATCACATGCCAGCGGCAATGAATTGCAGAGGCATTCACTGAAAATTGAAAAAGGCATAGATAAAATCAGTATGCTTATCACTTGGGCTTACTTATGCACATACCTAGCCAGGTTCTTCAAGGTTTTAAAGGTGTGATGTAGTACTTCTCCTGGTCAGTACGAACATCCAGGTGAATACCAGGTGAATATATCAGAATATACCATTAAAACTTTTATAGTTTCCCCATAGAGAGACCCATCAAACATGTTTAAGAAATGTTTGGCCTTCTTTGCCTTCTTGGGACTTAATTCTTGGAAGAGGGGTTTATTTCATCTGAGTTTTTGGAAAGGAAATCTGAGGCACACAAAAGACATCAACCTGTCTTGTGCTCTGAAACATTTCCCAGCTATGTGGCTCAGATGGAAAGGAATCAAAGGGTGAGGCTGAAGTCAGGCAGTGGAAAAGTCTAGCAGCATCATGATACTGCTATGTATTTCACACCTATAGTGAAACGAGTCCACTTTCACCCTCTGACTCCAGAGGAACCTGAGAGACCTTGCCATTTGCTCCAGAGCTGGCTCAACAGTTGTCATCATCCAAGAGTTATGCTCGATATTGGATATATCTGGCTATCCAAAGAGGTTGTATAGCTTACACAGTCCTTCGATAGATACTGTTTGTTTTTTTTCTGCCAATCTCTCCATTATCCACACTGCAGGAATCTCATGTATCCAAATAAATATTGCGTGGTTCTCCATCTAAAGCCCTGGGCACTCCAGTTCACCTGCCCACACCTGCTCTGCTTGTCCTCTGCCCCCGTGTTGTGCCCATTGGTCATTAGCTGTAATGGTTTCTGGATGCTGCCTGTGAGACAGAAACTATGCAGCACAACAGATCTCATTCTGGGAGTCTGAACTGAATACACAAAATCAAGCCAGATCCTCCTATACTGGAAATGGGTTAGTTCCTCTGAGTGACACAGAGCTCTGCTTCTTTATATTAAGCAGAGAACTGCTTCTTTTCTCCTGCCCTGGGTTAGGGACACTTAAGATACTGGATTTGCATTGTCTGGGATATGTTTGTGAATGTCTGCTCCTTTCTTCACACATCAAATCCTTCAGCTTTAATGCCACAATTCCTGGCTCAGAGATTTGTGCTCCTTCCTTGTATTCAACACCACTGGACACAATTTCCAGTAGTCTCTGGAAGAGTCACATGCTTGCTGTTCTCCTGACCCAAAGCCAAGGTGACAGGAGGTGTAATTCACCCTGCATGTTCCCAGCAGCCAGAGGCCTTCAAGGTCTTTGCATCCAGGAAAGGATGTAGAGTAGGGTACATCATTTCTCCCTTGCCTCTGGGCTGTGCTTTCCCTTCGCTCTGCAGGGGAAACCTGGATGTTTCCCAAGGCCGGGAGAAATCAGATTTGGGTGAATGTCTGCAGGCTAGAGAGCGAACAGTGCCCTAACAGAGAAGTCAGATAGATAACATATTCATGAGAGAGCTGACTGTGTGGCTGATGGAGGCACTGCAACTTCATGTCTGAACTAGATTCAGGATTATCATTTTAATAAACATTTTTTCCTAATGGAGCCAGGTTGCTGGGCAATGCAAAGGCTAATGGAATACCCCATCGTTTCTGGAGCACAGGAAAGGGATTTGTTGACCTTCATAGAGGAAGGATGATTTTATAGGGCAAGCATTTGGATGGGACCCCCGGGACTCTCTTCTAGTTTTGCCACAGATGCAGGCAAGTCACTTAGGCCAAGACTTTCAGAAGCAATTAATGAAGGAGGAGGGAGAGTAGCTCAAAATGGCAATGATGTCCCCACCCATTTAAAGTGGGAGCTGGCTTGCTTTGGGGACAGCTGACAGAAAGGGTTTGCAGAGAAGCCCAAAAGCAACAAGGTATAAAGAGACTTTCAAAATAAAGGAGGAAGGTTGACACCTTTGCTAGGGAAGCATGATGGACTGGGATAACGGAAGGCCTGAAATCACCTCATTGACCTTTTTAAGATAGAAGTTCCTTTGATGAACCTCCAGCAAGGTTTATTTTTTAATACTTATTATCTGATGTTTGTTTTTCCGTAACAGCTAAGTAATGACAGGCTGCCAACCTTCCCTGTTAGATACCAGGAAATATGGATGGTGAAGAAGTCATGACTCATGATATAATCTCTTTCGCAAACTTGAACACTGTTTATGCAAGTAGCTTTTCTGATGCCTAATACAGCGTTATGCTTACATATCTTAACATTGACTAAGTATCTCTTCTCTAATGGGTCATCTATTTGATTTCAGTTTAAAGTGTTTTGAGACCTCTGCTTAGCAGTTTTAGCTGTTCAATGTCTCTAATAATTGACCAAAGGGGACACAGTTCAATCACGTAAGTCTTGTCTCTTTAGCAAAATGAGGTAAATATTTATGTATGTATTTGACTGCTTTTCATCATTAGGATCTGAAATGAGGCAAGAGATCCACCAAGACCTGCAGGGGGATAAAGTCAGTGCCTAAGAAAGGTCAAACTCAGAGCTCCTGTTCTTATGTGGTGGACCCTAAAAGTATGAGCTGGGTACTCGTACCAGTGGTACGAGCCATCGAAATAAAAGGGGAAGAAGAGCAGTTTACAAGAGAGGCCCTTTCTCATCCCCCTACATTGCCTGTCCTGAAATGAGCAGTCTGAAGACTGCTGCATGGTTAAGAGGTTACCTCCACAGCCCGGTCTCTGGTCTCCTCCCTGAGTGCACAGTGGGAACAGGCATCCTGAATTTCACCCTGCAGTGATGGGGGACACACGGGGATCTTGGTGCCTCCTCTGACCCCTGGTGTGTTCATTTGTATAGGAGGTACCTTTCCAAGGGTGAAGGCACATACACGCCCGCTGCCTTCTCAGCCCTCCTTTTGTGTAGGATTTCTTGGTGGGTAGGATACCCTTTGCTGGGAAGAGGCAGGTGTGAGGGAAGTAAGTGACTGTCTTCCAAACTTAATTTGAATGACATTGCTGGCCTGAGTACCCAGAGAGTTTTCAAATGTGACCGCAGCAGGGTTTTGTTGGTTGATTTGTTATTTGGTTTTGCTTCTGTTTGTTCCCTCTTGAGCACTTTGGCTCATGTATGTCTGGTTTATTCCCTCTTCATGTTTATATAAAGAACAGATTTACTGGGGAACAGGGCATCTTCATTACATGCTGCCGTCAGGTCTCCTCTGTCAGCCTGGGGCTATCCATGTTCTCTCCTATGAAAGGGGAAGAGAGCCTGGGTCGTGACATATCTTTGTCCCCATCAGCACTGCAGCTGCATTGAGCTCCATTGCTGATCATCTCTGAACCATGAGAAATACCTCAGGGCCACATCCTCAGGCACTCTGAGGAGATACAGCCCCACTGGTTTTCAGATCAGAGGCCAGATGAGTGAGTCCTCAAGTCAATACATCTGCTTGTAGCTTCTGTAAGTAAGCAACTGATTAAATCCTCTGGAGCATGCCAATGTCTGTGCAGAAATATACTGCTAAAGAAGGGGAGGATTGGGAGGGGAAGGAGCTCTCTGAATCTTTGGGGAAAGAGAATATGTTGTAAATAAAGCTACACACCATTAATTAACTTAACATAATCACCCTGTAATTACACTGATAATCATTTATCTTGGGCTCAGACCAAAAAACCTTAATGGGGAAAATCCATCATATCCAATTTTTGTCCAGATGCTTAATTCCACTACTAAACAAATCCTAACGGTCCTGTCAGCTTCATTATGGCGCCATTAGAGATAGAAAACTAGAAAGTGCTTCGAGTCCCTCTGGCACTTGTCCTAACCCATGGGAAAGAAGGATGGAGGGGAGCTGGAAAACCCGGGCTACCATATTTCTAATGGACCTTATGAGTAGTTGTGCAAAAACTGTTTGGCAATACTTTGAAAGGAGGTCACAAGTAGGGGACTGATTGGTCACTGCTGGCACTGAGTGAGGAAATCTAGGGGTTGATGTTAACCCCAGGTGAAGGTCTGGCATGAAGCAAACATATTGCTTCAGTCCTTCTAAAGCCTTTGCAAAGATTCAGATCTGGCACCATGGAAAATAGGAATGGAATTAGGCTTCCTGGGAAAATGTCATTTTTGTCAGTGCTAAACTTGATCTGAAGTGCCATGACCCTAAAGTAGCACTTGAGGCATGTCTTGATTTGACCACTGTGCCATTACAAAGACATTATAGAACAGGATAAAAAATTGTCTGTAAGCTACATGAGGAATGGATAACAAGATATTTGACCATGTTATTTCCTCAACTTGAAGCTGCTACAATTATCTGTATAAATTTAAAATGTATATAACTGTTGCAGGCACTGAATGATTGAATAATTGGTTGATTGAACAAATTATTAACTCAAAATGAAAGAAGGTCTTGACCAAAGTGCACTAACTCTCATGGTTTAAATTGTCAGCCTGTGCTGGTTTTGGCTTAAACCATGATACAGCCTTAAAGATCTTGTCTTGTTATGTGACCAGATGATTTTGTAAAAGATCTTCCCAGTCTTTCCAGTTCTTTTTCTTAGCTTGCAAAAAATGTTGTGTAAGTCAGGTCCATGTAGGACTGTCTCTATTTTGCAATGCTGTTTTTTTAGGAGAGAGACACTGCAGAATGAAGTCCTCCTTTGAAGGTGGAGCTCTTGTTCCAGAGTTGAATTTGAATGTTGGCAGCTTTTGTTTCATTTCGGACCTGCACTCTGTTGCTTATTATTTCCTGGTAAGCATTGGTAAAGAGGTCATGTACACTGATGACTGCATTCAGGTCTCTGCAGTTAATTATGGCTCTAACAACGAACCAGCCTTCAAGGTCCTGAAATGCATCACCGCTTTCTTGAAAAACAACACCTACTTCACCTTCAAACGCATTCATGCTGTGCTCCTAAAATGAATTCTACTCACCTTCTCCCTTGTCCCTTGCTTTTATTTTATTTTAGGAAATCCAAGCTAAGCAAAGCACTGTTTTTTTCCCCCGAACAGAGTTGCACTGAGATTCCGTTTGTTCTCTCCTACATACAATCACAAATCTAGCTGCCTGAATTCATGGGCAGCTTCTTTGTGTGTTTTAAGAAAATGGCTTCCACCACTGGGAAGGGACATATGGTCCTATGTGCTGCATTTCAAGGTGGTCCTGAAGAACTGGACTGAACCCCAGAACGTAAGTCTGTCTTCACCATACAGCCGGGGCAATGAGTGGGAGAGCTGTGCTCATGTGCCCATGGAGGCAACACTGATGAGCACTCTGTGTGAGCCAGAGAAACACCGGGCATTGCTTTCAGTCCCTGCAAAGCGTGAACCTAGGGAAGGACAAGAATGCGGGAGGGTGGAAGGTTACATTGGGAAATGATCTACAGAATAAGGACTGATTGAGCTAGAAGCTGTCTTTGAATTTTTCTTCTATTAATTTGTCAACAGAGGTCAGCATTAGCTTCCTCTTCATCCCTGTTTTCTCTGAGAGGCTTCATCAGCCCTTAAGGGTAACAAGGCTGAAAAGGCTGGGAAGGCCCTCGTGTTTGGCCAGGCTGTTTTACGTACTGGAGACCTTGCTGCTGTTCTGGTTGTCCAGTCCTGAGGCTGCTGTTGTGGGAAGGAGGCAGACAGCTGCGCAGGCAGGTCAGGTCATTAGCTGCCGCTGCTCAGGCCACCTTCTGGATGAACCCGAGCCAGAAAGATGAAAAATTTAGGTGTGCATGGGGTGTGAATATCCTTACGAGTATATTACTTATCATAAGTGACCGCTCTCTCACCTGTTCACAGCTAAGTCTTGTTAGTCGGCTCCAGACTCCATTTAACTCTGCCACTCCCTGATGCTTAACAGCGTTTTCATATAAATTTTCTGGCCTCTCCAGGAAGTTGAATACCAGGTATGAAATCCTTTCTCTCTCTCCTCTGCTGACGAACACACACAGGATGTAGGTGATCAATGGAGACCTTAATGGTTATTTATTTAACAAGGGAAACAAACCTAAACACAAAGAAGGATGGTTAAAAAAAGAATTTTTAAACAAACTCCAAGAACAGCAGCTGATCCTTCTCTTTTGTAAACAAGGCCTTACTGTAATCTTTTTAACTCTTGCCACAAGCCAGATTTATCTTTGGACATCCTGCCCAGAAATCATTGCACTTCTCTGCAGCAGAATAAACATTCAAGGGACCCAGCCACATGGACACACACAGAGGAGGAGATATGGGGACTTGGAGATCAAGCCAGTGCAAAAATGTTTCATTATGATGGCAAGTCCTGTGCTAGAGGAAAAAGAAAAAAAAAAAGCAATGAAATTTAATCCCTGCCTTGATTGTGTGTGGGTGGATAACTCACTTCCTTCACACGCTTCTTATCCACCGATCCTGCACACAGCATGCAAGTACTCCAACTCCTGTGCCTCCCCATCATTTATTTCTTAAATCATTGCAAATATATACAGAAAAAAAAATATTTGAGATAAAGCTGGCAGAGGGGAAGAAATGCAACTTCCCCAGCAGAGCTGTGGCAATGTGACAAGCTCTTGGACCCCATCCAGTATGCTGAAGCAACTGAAACTCAGGCCCGAAGCTGCTGAACGGCAACGGTTTGGTGCGGACTGAGATCTGCTGCAGGGACTGCAGGAGGTGGAGGGGGCACCTCTGTGTGCAGAACATGTGCTTTGCTGCACATGCACGGTCTTGGGGCCTCTCCACCGTGCCGCTGAGCGCCCCAGTAGGACAAGGAAAGACACAGTACTGTTTTTTTATTTTTATTTTTATTTTCAAGGGCAAACTTCTGGGCAAATGCCCAGGCAATCAAAGCTGGGTGCAGGAGCAATGACCAATTAAAGTTCTTTGTATTACTGTAATGCTGAGATCTCCTCTATACCACTAGCAGAAGGAAGCTCACAGTTTTTCAAAAGGTTTATATTAGCTACTATAATAGATTTCTTAATAAATCCTGAAATAACAAACGTTAATACAGTGATGGTGGAGAGCAGAGTTATATACTGACAGTTGCACTCGATTAATCTGAACATCCAAAATATTTCCAGATTTTGGCTGATTCAGAAACAGTCTATTTTACCTGTCCTATCTGGACAGGTAGGCAGGAGCCTAGAGGCAAAAAGTGGTTCAGGTAGCTGGCACTCTGAAACAGTGGGTATACAGAGGGCTTATGTACTCTTACATGTCGGAGGGGTATAGGGCTGAACAGGATTGATCAGGAAGACAGGTGGCAACATGGGACTGGATAGGAAAGAGACAAGTGAATGAAGTACAGTTGGACTGGGTGTAAGTTCTTGCTCTCTCCAGCCTGGCCACAGGCCTGGGAAAAGGGGTTCCCAGGGCCAGCCATCCACTGCCAGCATGTCATTAATTACCGATAAAATTCACTTGCTGTTGCACTTGTGCCTGGTGCCAGTCTCTGGCCAAGAGTGACATCATTTTGTCTGTGATCAACATCAGAGAAAGGGAAGAGAGGCCTAGGAAACCCACATAAATCTGAATGGAAGCAAACAAAGATGTGTCATCAACTCTGGCGATGGCATGGTGAGGAGCAAAGTTTTATTGCCACTTGTTTTGGGAGGACCTGTGCAGCTTGCTCATGGCTCTGCATGAGAAATGCGGTTGTCCTGGGTCCCTGACAGTGGAAAAAGAATAATTATATTGCAATGTCACATATTTCCTCCCTCTTCAGTGGGTGAGCTAAAAAGCAACAGGAAGTTCTCCAGCTCCGAGAACCATATTTTTGTCATTCTTTCATTGGGGAGCTGCTGTTTGTATCAGAGCTCCCAGATTCATGACAGGCCATCGATGGGGGCTTCCTCTGGTTTTCATTTTCTTCCTTACAGATGTAAAACTTGGGGCATCTTCACAGGCAAGCTGGAGGAATGAGTCTGCGGTAGAAAGGATGGTGCCTGTGAAATGATTTCTTAAAACGGAGTCCAAAGTCTCAGGACATTATGCTTGGGTGACCTGGGAAGGACTGAGCTCCTACATAGCTGACGACCATGTGACATGACTGTTGTTAGGAAAATTGCAGCTGCAGGATAGTGGCCTGAAATTTTTTACTGGTGTAGCTTCTTTTCTGTTAGCATTCTTCTTTACTTTTAACTCAAAAGTCTCCCTAGGATTTTTTTACTTTAACTCTTTAATTTGGCTTTACGGTTTCATGCAACAGACCAGATATTTTTTAACTCTCCAGATCTCTCCAGTGCCTCCAAAGGATGCATGGTGACTCACAGACTTTTTTTCCTCTTTTAAGTCAAATCTGTTTTTTTTCAACACATAAAGCTATAAACAAGCGATGAAGAAATCCATCTTTTAAAAATAGCTGGAGACAGTCAGGGCACGTGTTCTGCTACTCATGCAGAAAAGAGGAGCATCTGGTTTGAAGAGAAGGCTTCAATGGCTCCAGCAGCAATTTATAGTCATGGAGCTGTCAGCTTGCACCTGCCCTGCAGAAGAGGAAAAGGATTTCTTTTTTTTAAACTCAGAGTTATTCAATAGAACTCATTCTGGTGCCCTCTCCCCCCCTCCCCCGCCTCGAGTCTTAAAATGCCCAAATTAAAAACTGTGGTGACTACACTGAGGTACAGTAGCTAATGTGTACTTTTCTGCCGTTGCCTTGGACTCATCTTGAGAGTGGCTGGCTTGTAGGCCAGGAACGTGATTTACCAGGAATGAGAAAGAGCAATTTGGCTGTGGTGCCCCAGTCCCACTAGCCTCACAAAATATGGCTCAGGTCTGCAGGAGAGAGGAACCAACCTCTCTCTTTTCCTCCCCCTCCTTCCTTCTGCACCTCTCTCCCTCTGCCTGTCCCCATACCTGCACCCTCCACCTGATGTCTGAACCCAAACGTCAGTGTCTGTGCCAGCAGGGAGTGGATGTGAAGATGGACTTCACCCTCCAATGCCTTTCACTTGGATCAGTTTCCTGGTAAAGAGGAAAAGGAGCCCAAAGTGCCAACCTATAGGAGAAAAACCTTATCAGTGCAGCAGTGACCGGTGGCAGGTTTTTGCTTCTGTGAACTCAGCTGAAGAGCTTTCAACAATGTTGTTGGATGCAATGATGGGACAGAAAGACCAAACTGGGGTCTAAAGCAGGAGTAATGCTTTAGTTGGGTCCAGGTTCAGAATCAATGTTGAGCTGAGCTTTGCAGGTAAAGTTGTCAAGAATGCATTTCTCATCCTGCCAGAATTCCGGAGAGGATTTAAATAAATTATCCTGGATTGATGCAAATGATTAAAACCTCAGACGATTTGTAGAACGCAACTTCTGTAATTTCTTGACTTCTGAAATATTGAAGTAACTATGTAGGAACCTTCTATTTTGGTATAGTCCAAACGCAATACTACGCATTCTATTTATAGAAATACAAATGGCTTAAAAAGTAGTGTTAGCATTATTTAAATGCTTTAGCTTGTAAAAAAGTAATTCAAATAAATTACAAGCTCCATGAAATGCTCTAAGAAAGTCCAAATTAAAGTCTAATTTCAGAATGATTTACTCTCACTGAAAACACATTCCAGCAAAGCATGTCTATTTTGACAAAATGGCATTTCCTAATGAAAAAATACTCATATTCCTTGCTATTCCATCTTTTCTGCTTGTTGACCTGTTCATTTTTCATCTAAAATTGCAAATTCCTCTTTAAGGGAATTTTTCTTCTCTCCAGTCCATTGGAGACAAGTAAGTTGCAATTAACTTTCCCTAGTAAAATGTAAAAGCTAGTCTCTTTAATCATGCATCTCACACAAAATGTGACTTGTCAGAAGGGATTTCAAGCAAGAAATATTACCCATGAAAGAAAATGTAGTCATGTGCCAGGAACATAGAGATAGATTCCCAAAGGAAAAAAAAGCAGTGAAAGACTGAGCCAGTCTTGCAGAAGCATCATTTTGCTTTGGCCTGGGAAGTAAAACACCCAACATACCATTTCCTCTCTTAACTAAGAGGGGCAAGGATTAATCAGCCCTTGAAAAAGTAATAATTTAAGCAAGTGGAATGCCAGCAATGCTTACTTTCAGGGGAAAGTTTATAGTGCTTATATCCTGTCTGCTTTACTTTAATAAAATGTAAAATACTTTCAAATAAACTATATTTAATGGACTAGAGATACATATCCTCTGGCACTTTTTCCCCCGTGTTCACATCCTGGTCACTGTATAATTCTGTATTTTTCATGTTGTGCAATTTCAGTGTTTGCTCTATCCTACTTGGATCTTGGGGGCTGGATTTCATGTTCGATCAGGGCAGTAACATTGCTCCTCTGGAAAGGAACGGTGGTGAGATTGGAAAGGTCCAAACTGTATCCCACAAACTTGTTTTGATATAGCTATATCTTTTTTTCAAAGTTCACATTGTTCTTCATCAGAGAGCACTAAAGCCCACATAGAGGAAGCCAACACAAAAGCAACGTGTTCATGGTTGTGTTCTTTGTCAAAGATGGTAACAGAAAATATAACTGGTTGACCCTACAGTAACTGACTGGTAGTCACAGTCCGGCCCTCAAGATTATTTATTTACAGATCTTATTTGTTATGATTGTGCTCAAAAGATACCAAAGTGCCTTTCTGATAGCTCTTGGGAAGGCCTTGAACAAGACAAGGATCCCACAGAAATAGGAAGCAGCAGCAGTGAAGGTAAATATTAATGAGGGCTGCCTATCCTTGGTGACAAGAATTTCATGTTAGTAAGCCTCTGGGTCACTGGGGTAGGAAGGGAAGAGCCCCAGAGTTAGAGCTGCTTTCAGTGACTTTGGAGGAAAGGAGCAGGGACTGCAGGTTGGATAAGGCCTCAGTAAGACTATGAGGTGCCATCAACTACCCACGTGAAGCCTCTGCAACTTGCTCTGCTTTATTCCAGAGCAAATTTAGTTTTAAAACCATAGAAACCAGATGTCTGTATTCAGCAGTTGGAACCTAAGAGTGGAAACATTTTGCAGTTGGGCAGTGGGGGAAACTTTGTTGGCAGCTGCTGCTTCTTCTTCTTCTTCTTCTTCTTCTTTTCTTCTTCTTCTTCTTCTTCTTCTTTTCTTCTTCTTCTTCTTCTTCTTTTCTTCTTCTTCTTCTTCTTCTTCTTTTCTTCTTCTTCTTCTTCTTCTTCTTCTTTTCTTCTTCTTCTTCTCCTGCTGCTTCTGCTTCTCCTGCTGCTTCTTCTTCTTCTTCTTCTTCTTTTCTTCTTCTTCTTCTCCTGCTTCTTCTTCTTCTTCTCCTTCTTCTTCTTCTTCTCTTTTGCACAACTTGGTTAAGACACTGCTCTAAATCACTGCTGACAGCTCTCAAGAAAAAAGAAAGATTTTGAATGTCAGGAGGTCCAGGCTCATCATTTGAGTACTGAGAAAAGCAGATGGTTCAATGCTCTTGATGATAGACACACATTCCTGATGCACTTGCTCTGTGCCTGGCTCCTTGTGCGTTTGTCCCCTGAGAATGGGATGCCCATCCAGATCCACAGTTTCTCAATGGGGTGTTGCCTGCAACAACAGGCATCCTGAAGGGTTCTTCCCAGACAATTTTTCTCCTGCACAGCACCAGAGGAGATGAGTAGCATGTCCACATTGCTAGAGCTTGGTAGCTGCTGATGACAACAGGGAAAGGACCGAGTTCTTTGCTAGTATCTCTACATTCACCTAGATGGAAACTATGCAGGATCCCACTGGGGCGTACAGCCAAGCCAAAATATACTGTGGGCAAAAAGGATGATTAGAAAGTTAGCCTGTCCTTCTACCCTTTATCCAGTTGTCTGTGTAATGGGAAACTCTTTGTATTTAAAAGAAATGGGGAGGCAAGAATCCCTTCCAGTATCCTGGAGGCCTTATCATCTTTGTAAGGAGAAAAACCAGAACAGCTTTGAAAGGCAGCAGTTGTGTTTATTTCATTCTCTTCAGAGAGCTGTTAAATCTCCACGTACAGTGAGGTTAGTCCCTGGCTTTCATCTGGCTATTTTGATGAATTAGCAAAGTCACTGGCAGATGCTGGCTGTGAGGGGTACGCCAAGATTCTTCTCTGCCCTGACCTCTTTACTGCTGTGCTGTGTTCCCAGGGTGCTCTGCACCCTAAATCTGAGGGTTTTTTTGCACACCTCTCTTCTCATGTCTGTACCTCTGACATCTATATCCTATGTTGGGTTTTAATGGCATTTGTGGCTTCAGGTAAAGAGTATCCCCACCCTGCTTTACAGTCATCCCAGACCTAAACCATCCAGGGACTTCTAGTCCAGATATAGGGGTCGTAGGTTGCACTAAAAGAGATTAAAGGAAGAGAGGCCAAAGATATATGTGGTTTTGTTTTTGGTTTTTTTTTCCCCTGTGACAGTCTGAAGAAGAAGAGGACAACTGCTTGTTGGATGTCTTCAGATAAATGGCTTAGGGCTGTCCTTGGAGTGGGCTGAGAAAAGGCATAAGGAAGAAGTTGAAGTCCTGGGAAAGTCTTTTGCAAATGTGTAGGAAGTGACTTTTGGTTCATGAAGGACCACATAACCAGTGAGAGAGGAAACTGAGGTAAATTCCTCATCCGATGATGAAAGGACAATCTGCTGGTGTTCAACAAGAACGTGGTTACCCCTTCTGTCTTGCCTCTGTTAGAAGAGCAAGACTGCAGGCAGCATATGGGCATGCCAGTCTTTTATCATAGACATGCCTGTGCTGTGAAAATGGAAAGTCTTGGGCCTTCATTTTGATGATTTTTCTAGCATAAGACTGATATTTTCTCTGTTGAGAGAGATTTAGTCCAGGTAATGTCCAGCTCAGTCCTTGCCAGCTCTCTGTGTCTCTGTTGCTGCAGATGGGCACGTAGGGTACATGTCTCTTGCCCTTTAGAAATATGTTGCCCAGAGAAGCCAAAATATAACTAACAAGAAAAAAATGCTCTGCACAATAAAACAGAATGCCATAAAAGTGTCAGCGCTTCCAAACCTTTCCCTGGTGGGTCACAGCAGAAATATCCATAGTTCCTCTGGGACGCGCCTCCTGCCATCTGCTTCTCATTCACTTTCCCCCTCGTGTCACCCCTTGGAAAGATTCTGGAAAGGAGGGCTTGGCACCCATTGCCAGGAGATTTGCATCCTTCATTTTGATTTGAAGGGTTCCCTCCTCTGAGGGAAAAACTGGCATTATCCAGTGACACAAGTTAAAAAAGGAAAACAAAGGGATACACCCAGTTCTGCTGCAATTCCCAGATTGATTTCTGAGATTCAGGTGAAAGGCAAGCCAGTGTTTTTCCACTTGATGGCTAAGAAGAAGAGCTTCTCTCTGGGGTCAAGTGGGAAACTTCTGTCTCTGTGGCTCATTTGTTTCAAAGCTGGCTTGGCCTGGTTGCGTGCTGGAGCTGGGAGAGGTTTTAGCACTTGTAAAGGTGACCTGTTGCCTCAAGGCAGCTCTTGAAGCATGAAGGCTATTTCCAGACTCTTAGGTCAGCCCAGGACTGCAGATTACAGCCCTCCAAAGTCCTTGTCCCTTTTGCTGGTGCAGTGGTTCCCTTGCCGAATCGTGCCCATTTGGTTCACCAGGTGGCATAACAGAAAGTCACCGGCACAACTCTGAATCCTACCTCTGGGGTGGGAAAGGGTTGATTGACATGGCTTTGGCAAACCTGAACCTCACACTCTGGGGAAGCAAAGAGGGCTTTTAGTGCTGGTGTGTCCCCATCTGTCTCTGTCTCATCCTAGCCTGTGAGATCTTCTCCCTCTCATCACTGACAAAACTGTCAGCCTGCTGTCCTAGAGCCATCCCCTCCCAGCCTTCAGCTGACCAGAGGAGGGGATGTCCTCCAGAAGGAGGCAGCCCAAGAAATCCTAGCTTTTCACCCACCCCATTGTGTCACTTTTCTTACCCCAGAACAGATGGGCATTATCTTCCAGCTGGATTCTGCCTTTGCAATTTGCCATTACATTTTTGGGGGCGAGGCAGTGACAAAGTCAGCCTGTACTCGTGTGTGTGTGTGTGTGTCACAGGGAGGCTTGATAAACCCCAGCACTGTCTGTAATTACACCAGGTTTTCCCGTGTTGCTGCCCACATAACTTTTGTGATTAGAGAAATGACAAAGATATACTCAAAATACAGTCAAATATAATCCGGCTTGCCATGACTCCTGCACAGTTTATCCATGCATCTGCAGGAGCACAGCAAGGAAGGGGGATGTAAATTTTGCATATCTGCAGTCCAGTCCTTATTATCTACTGCTGACAAAGCAGGAACTTTTAGGACAATGCTTCTCATGAGGTGTGGTATTAGTGCAGCCTTGGTTTGCTTTATTCTTTGTCTTCCAGATGCACAAAAGTATTATTTATCCCTGGGATTTAGATCAGCACGAGCTCAGCAGTATCACTTGTGGAGCTAGCTCCCACTGTCCTGGCAGCTGGGCAGCCGTCCTCACCCCAGAGAGCTTCTCCCTGTGCATAAGCCAGCAGCTTCCAGCAGGAAAATGGAGGAGAATGGAGATACAAAGTCTGCCTGGAGCGAGGAGGAAGGAGCACAAAGGAGGGAAGGGGAGGGAGCAGATGCCATCCATGTGCATTTGCCGGCTCCTTTCAGACGTGCTGTGATGAGCCCCCATGGCACATGCTGCATTCCCTCTGCTCACAGTGGAGCATGAGAGGGGAGACAAGCTCTCCTACACATACCCTCCATTTTGGCCTTCCCAGAAGCTGGAGATTGGTCTCAAACAGATGTCAGCAGGCCAGGCTGGCAAAATATGACCCTCCCTCTGGCGAAGAAGGACTAATTGTTGCTTACTGATCTCAGAAGATCTGGGTTTCACATAACTGCCTTGCAAGGGAATTAACTCTAACATCCGACAAGTGGTCAATTAAAGCCTTGTGCCTCATTACCGGTCTCTCCTGTGAACATAAGGTTATTATGCAGCTGAGTAAATGTCACTCATACGCACTGAGAAGCTGGGACAATCTTTAACGCATCCAGCAGGTAAGATGTATTTTACAGCCAGCAGGAAGTTGCAGCTTCCCCTGCTGCCTGTGCAACAAGCAAGAATCACTTTCTATACCTGCCTCAAAGACTGGGCAACAGTATGGGATGCTTCAAGCACTGCGAATTGCAAGTTAAAGTCCTACCCCACTGCTGAAGTGCAGTTAGCAAAGGACCTGAAACATTTTGCTCAGCCTTGATGCAAATAACCCCCGTCCCTCCCTTTCTGAGATTTTCATTTTAGAGCTAGGGAAAAATGCACTGAAGGAAGAGAGAATTCTTGGCAAGATCTGCAGCTGGCTGCCAACCAGAATCTGGGCTGCAGCAAGGCGACCAGTTTGAAACCAGACTGTCCCACATGGAGGATGGCACTCGTGAATCCACTGGGATTTCATTCAAATGGCTAGGGAGGGTAGGCTCACCAGATGATGCCGATTAGCATAGCTCAGCATTACCCCTCTTTGTAAGCGCCAGGAAATCTGTCCTTTATTGTCTAAGCAACCAAATACACACACACACACAATAGGTCTCTGGGAGGACTGGTGTTGATGACAGGTTTGAATGCTTGGTGCAAAAGCTTTTGTGCCCAGTGGACTTTTGCGGTCTTTCCTGAGATACTTATTTATATGTTTGTTTGTTTGCTTTTATGAAAAAGCTCAAGAGCTTTTTACCTTGTGCAAACACAGATGACAATATCAGTCCACATTTGCATCATACTCTTGTGTGGCTCTGTTCCTTTTTGCAAACAAACTGTTTCTAGGCCTGAGTCACCTGCCTTCACTTTGAATGCCACAGTGCACGGTGTCTGGACAAATATTTAGAGCAGTAAGGTAAATGCACAGGCCCCAGTATCCCCTTTTGTGCCCAGCCATTGGGCTATCATCTTTGCTGTCATGCAGCTTCAATCCTTCTTCCCAGTGCTCAGATTTTGGATTAAACAATAACAAATGCATATAAAAATTCAGCAGAGAAACTACTAATTGTATTAAGCCATTGATGACGCAAGTTGCTTTCAGGCATATAACCACTGGAGGCTGGCAGGAGGGGCTTCGTGGGTCAGAATCTGTAGCTGAGATTTCAGGGTTTCTCTCGACAAAGAAGTGAATAAATGCTGGGAGACTTGCAGGTGAGGAATGGCTTTTCATTGTGAAGCTGCTGGGGACAGCCACAGCGTATCGAGGTCATGAGTAAAACACAGACCTAGCCCTCAAAAATCACAATTGTATTCCTAACTGTGCTAATGTTTAGATGTACTTGGGACAATTGTGTCCCTTCTCCTGGCCTCGATCCTGGCCCAGGATCCTGTTCCTCACCTCCTTTGTAAAGCAGTCTGAGATCTACCCATGGCAAACACTATAGCGTAAATTAGTACTAGGAATATTTTTGATCCCAATATTCAGCTAAAATATTTACAAATGTTCAAAAGTAAAATATTTGAAAATCAGAAGACATTTTTCCATGAATGTTAAAAGAAAAACCAAAATTGAACATACTCTGTCTACTTTTGCTGAACATTTGACTATGTGCAAACATTAGAGTAATTGCAGAGTTAATTGCCCGTCTGAAAGCATTAATTACCTTTAAAACCAGATGTGATCATCTAGAGTTATTCTGGGTTTTGTGGACTCTCACCTTTACAAATATGAAAATGGTATTAAAATCAGCATCACAGTTTACAGGGATTTATGGAGGACAAGAAAAAACTGCTCCTTTTCTTTAAGCTGGTACTGAGGATCTGTTTCAGGCTTTTGTTTTTCTCTTGCCTCCTTCTCTGCACCATTTTCCCTTGTGCAACATGACTATACATTGCTATCATTCAAAATATTGAACATAACAGTTTTTGTGTGCTTTGCACAGCAATTGGTCTCTGTGCAAATTGGGAATATTAGACATTGGCCATCCCTTGAAGCCAAGAGAAAGAACTTGGGTAAAGTTTGTCCTCCTTTTTTTATTGAGTCTTGGTGACACTGGTGTGCTATTAAAACCTGTCCCAATGGTCTTACAGGAGAACGAGCAGTAAAACAGAGCAGGCTCTGAGGCTTTGACTGAGCAAATTTATATGTCTGTTTGGGGTTACAGCCTGCTCCTAGCCCAGACTGCAACCACGGCCATTGCTAACTGGAGGAGGAGAAGGGAAATGCGGGAACTTTGAGGGTTAACTTTTAGGGGAGTGGAGGGAAAAGAAGAAAAAAAAATCTTCTTTTGCTTAGTGGGTAAAATCAGAGTGTTTCTTCTTCCTCTCCTCCCTCCTCCCCAGTCAGGACAAAATAAATACTGTAATTTCTAATGAAATCAGGAAGGGGGTAATAGTTCCTGGAAGAGGAAGAGAGAGACTGTGAGGAGATCCCTGCCAATGGTGTTCAGTTACTACAGAGAGAGCACTGAGCAGCCCCAGGAAAGCACTTTGTGGGACAGATTCCTTTGGCTAACTCTGATCGGATTTCGCTTTTTCATTGGGCGACAAATTTTTACACTTTCTTGCTTTGGAGTGTGTTCCTACCATGCGTTTTAAAGCTGGTCTGTCACAAACAGCCTCAATCTGTCCTCTCTTGCACGCCTTCAGAAGGAAATGCCATCCTGTCCCTTTTTCTCTCCCTGCTGAGGTGCTCTGGGGGGTATATTACCAGGAATCAGCAGTGCTTCCTCAGAAATGTTAATTATACCAATCAAAGCCTTGTTTGCAGGCCCCACACTGAGCCCTGGAAATTCTGGGAGTCAAATAATAGGGATGCCACTGCTAAAGATCAGAGGGAGGATCTGGGAGGGACTGCAGTGAGGACAGCAGCATGATCTACTATCTCTTTGTAGTCTGTAAATGCTGTGACTCCCAGCACTTCTAGTAAGTGATGCTGGAGCATTTTACCCAGTCAGCAAACTCCACTGACATCTGTACGTCACTGCCCACCAGCAGATGGGCTCCACCATTTCTTTTCCAGTTTAGTGGCCGGGACCTGCAGCATGGTGAGGAAAATTTAGATCCTAACCTCTGTCGTCTTGCTGCAGTGCTATTTATTGCAGTGGCTGGTTTGAATTCATACAGCGCCCAGAGGGTACTCAGCCATGGACCATCGTGTGCCAGATGCTGTAGAAATGCTAAAGAAAAAAAGACAGACCATGCCCCAAGGAGTTTATGATTGAAGCAGAAGGCAAGGGTTAAGATATTCTATAAATAGATGGGGAGTAAGCACAAACCAGGGAACTACATATTGGATATCGCTCAACATCATACTCAGCGGGATGTGATGTTCACAAAGATATAACAAAAGCTATTGGGAGAGCTAAAAGTGGAGTCTGGATACCCTCACTCCACCTTTTGCTTTAACTCCAAAGTAAATTTCCTCCCTTTCTTACATCCTGGGACTTCTTTTAACCATACTGTTTAGCTTCTCTGAAGCTGTGAAGATTTTCTTTTTCAGTCCAACTGGAGCCATTTCCCCAGGTCAGCATCTTGTGGAGTATTCCTGGCCCATTCCAGTGACTCCTATCTGGACAAAACATCCTCTTTCCAAGCCTTTGCAAGTGATTCTCATGTGCTTGAAAACACACAGCCGTCACAGGCCACCTCCATTAGCCTCGTTCTCCATGGTGCTCTCTGGTAAGCCCAGGCATAAGAGGGGATCCCTCTCCTCCAGGTCAGAAGAACATGTTGCAAGATGGAGGCAATTCCGGGGACAGCAGGACGATGGCATGTTGTGAGAAGGAGGTGTGAAGATGAGAAAGAGCAAATTAAATGTACTGTTGAGGATTTGTGGATCCGTGCACTGTGGACAGGCAGGGTTTGAGCCCCGAGCTAATGTGACACTATCCGGTGGGGCGCAGACCTGGAGTGCGGGAGGATTTTGCAAGTCATGGGTACAACAGTGTCCAACCTGAGCAGGGAAGGCAGGCAGAAGAGGGGGAAGGCTTCACTCCAACATGCATGTGCAATGCACACACACCCCCTGTTACAGTCCTGAGCTTTGGAAAAGATTAAAGACACACGCTTGTTCCATTAACTGAAGTACAGAAGAAGGAGGTGTGTATACAAGAGTGGGGAAGGGAGGGAGAGCAGAAATAACGCAGTGCATTAATGAGATAAGAACTAGACAAGGACGAATAATGTATCATTGCACCCCAGAGACAAAAGGGTAGCTTCCAGAGGGATGAGGCTTACACTCTAATCATCTTGACTTTGTAATGTTATACAAGTAGGGGCACATTCTGTGGCTTGGGAGACTTTGCTGAGTAAAACCCTGCAAGCCACAGAAAAATGCTTAAGCAGCCTTTTAAAGCCTGGCAACGATCCAGCCCTCTTCCCTTCCCCATACCCCCCTTCCTCTACCCCCACCCCACTGCCGTAACCCAGCCAGAGAAGCAGGAAAACCCTTGAGACAGACAATCTTTATTGGTGATGATATAAAAAGCTTTTAAAGACAATGGGAGGATTAAAGCATTAGGGCCAGTTGCTGCTTTCTTGTAAGTGATCAGGGTGGCAACAAAATATTTAAGCTCCCATGTAGCCAAAGGCTTTGGGTTCAGTGAGAAAAGGGGGAACGGTTAGGAGGGAAGGGCTCCTGACTGCAAGATTTGACTTGGTTCTTGATGCAACAGGGCTCAGCCCCTGCATGCTTTCCCCTAGCTCCTGGTGGAGGTGGGGAGAGAATGGAGGAAAGGGTCAGGCAGTGATGAGCAGCATCTTGATGGGCTGTGACCTTGGCACCCAAAGGCCATCTTGCAGCAACCCTCACTCCTAAATGTCACCCTAACGCTCCCGATCTGAACATGCTGCCCTTGCTGCTGCTGCTATTTCAGGAGGTGGCAGCCCCCTCCACGTTTGCCTGGAGCCACCAGCCTGTAATTTGAAACAGCAAAATCACTTTTGGTTGAACTTCCCACTTCAGGATAAGGCAGGGTCTGTTCTCTCTCAGCTGCACAGTCACTCAGCACTTCCCCAGCTCCTATCTGCAGCGCCCCAGCTCTCAGCTCCTTAGGATAAGTGCAGCACAGTCAGCTCCTGCCTGTACCAGCCGCTCCCCCCTGCCCTGCCATCAATTACAGCCCACTCAGGTGCAGGGCTGATGTACACCACCCTCTTGCTGGCACTGGCACTGATGGAGGGAAGTGTTGCCAACAGGAGGCAAGTTTTAACGGCAGGACGTGGAGCTGTACCCATCCAGAAAAAAAATTAAAAAAAAAATCCACATATATGCCGGACTGGTCAGGATATGTGCAGAGCTGGGTGGAGAACAGAAATCAGGAAGCCTGACGTGGTTCTTCCAGCTGACTCTGATGCTGAGCGAGTCTGGCAGGACTAAAACCACCGTAAATGGTGGTCATCTCAGATGAGTTTCCCCATGGTTTCTGCTAGCAGTCCTGCTGCAAGCCAGGACTGTTGTAGCTAGCAGGAGTTTCACATGTCTGTGTGTAAGTATTTGCTGAAAGGTTACTGCTGTTGATGCTCTGAGGATCCTCTTGGAAAATCCCCGAGCGGAGAAAAATAGGAGACTGCTTAGCTGTGAAATTGTGAATAGACTGTACTCAGGGTGAGCAGATCACAGGTATCCAGGGACTGGACTGTAGGTACACAAAGTGTCTGGATTGTTTTTTAGAATGGTAAAATAAGCTGTCAAACACTCCACAGACAGGAAAGAAGAAAAAAAAAAAAGACAAGGAAGAGAGTCAGACATGCTCCATGTAGCTGAAAATTTCACCAGAACAAGTAACTTTGGAGGACACCTGTGTTTCTTCGGTCAGAAGAAGAGTAGGTGCTGATTTAATCCCAAACTACTACATTTTCCCTGGTATCAGACCCAATGCCCTATCTTCTTAACACCCAAGGACTTTTTGCTCCTGTAGAATATGTCCCAGTTAAAAACAAAAAAGGTAGAAAACCTTATTTTTCATCCTTGATTTCCAAAGACCTGCTTTACCCTTCTGATAATTCTACTTCTTCATTTCTTTGTTGAAGGAGGAAGGGACCCTTTTCTGCTTTTGGGCTGTGGTTTATTGAAAATTGTCAAACTTACCCTTGTTTCAGCTTTCATGGTGGTGTCAGTTCTGAGTGCTTGATCTGTGCGTAAATCTGCTGCACCAAACTAGATCTTCAGTGGCTATTTTTCATGTTTTTTCATTTGTGGGTTGATGTGCCCTAGAGTTTGCCTCCTTCCCTTCCTCGTTTCCTCTCTCTCTCCCTCCCCATACTCCTACAATCTATTGAGCTAAGAGAACATACTCCTGTTGTCTACTCTCTATTCTTATACTTATGATAATGTTCATAAGTGCTGGCACACTTTCCAGTTATGATTAAGCATTGCAAAGAGCAGGAGGAGAGATGGAACTAGTGGAACATCTTAGTTGGGGAAGGCCTAAATAAATATGCATGCATTTCTGCGCGTTTACACTGCAGGAGGCAAGAAGGAAATCACTTGACATGCAAACGGACCTGAAGGTGGTGAGGTTTGGGAGGGTTCTCCTGTCCTGCGAGGATTTGTTTCAAAGTGTTGGACCCACTCCCGGAAAAAGTTCTGTGTCTCTTCCACATGAAAGTTATGCTTATGGTAGAAAGCTCTGTGGTTCCAGGGGAACAAAGTTGTCAGACATCTTTCATCTTTTGCTAGTAGCGCTGCTATGGCTGTGATGGCAAAAGGAGATCATTGAGACAAGATTTGTCCAGAGAAGGAGAGATTTTCCAAATATAACTACTTCCTGATGATACGTGTCTGGTTTCTCAGCCCCAGTCCTCCAGGGAGACGTATAAAATACCCTAGAAATCTGTGCTGGAAAGCTAAAATCCATAATTCTACTGTATACCAAAAATGGTGACTCCAGAAGAGTTTCTTGGTGTGTCACATAATATACATTTATTAAATCATAATTTAACCTGCATACTGCCAGTGATAAGTCTTTAGTATCTCACAGGCAATAATTGCATGCTAGGGGACAGACAAAAACCAATGCCAACCTACTCAACTTTCATTTTGCAAACATCTTCTTTTCTTCAAGATCTGAAGGCTCCTTTCCCTCAGACCATCTAATCGATCCTGAGTAGCATGTAGTAATGGCTCAAAGAAATTGCATGTCCCATTGACGCTTGAGAAATCATCAACATTTCTGAAGAGGTGGTCATAATTTTCATTCCCAGCTGTTCAGGTCAATGGCTACTTTATACCAGTTTTTTCCAAAAGATAATGGCTTACACATCCAGAAGATGAACTTCTTCTGTTTGAAATTTCCAAAGTGATGAAGCCTTCATATCCAGGTATATTGCTCTGCAGCAATCCATCTGATACATGGTGCAGGAATGGATAACTAACACCAGGTTGTTTTCTGCCAGGAACTTGCATCTGCTGGACAATTATCGATAGTTGAAACCATTACTAATGTTTACTGCTATATGAAGCTTGCAACCTATCTGTCCAAATTGTTCCTAATGAGTTGTTTATTGGTCAGTATGAAGTTTCAGCTGCAGAAAATCAGGATGGAAGCTGCAGACAGCAATTATTTCTTGTTTCCTGCCCTCAGCTTGGTCTTGAATTAGTTTCAGCTTCAACAGCCTGTTCTTTGGGATGGATTCATCCACATGCGAGTTCAGAGATATTCAAATGGTGGGTTCAGATCTGGATTCAGACTGAGCAAATTTAGATTAAGATCTTGCAAATTTTGTTTAAAAATCTTTTTTAAAAATATTGAGAAATATTCATCAAAAAAGTGGAATGGCAATATTCTCATGCCTCTTCTTCACTAGTAATAAGGCAGGACAGATGAAGACTGTAGCTCATTTTTTGTGACATTAGGAGCTGAGAACATCCTCCTTTTTGATATGCAAGCTGAGAAGATTGGATCTGGAAACAATTGAGAAGAAATAAATCAGAAGTCACGCAGTGTCACTTTTTGGAGGTAGTCATTTTTTCTGGTTGTGGCCATAACTACACTTCAAACTCTGTTTGCTTCAATCCTGGATCCATTCGGAAATTTAAGAACAAACATATCAAGGGGGGAGGAGGGCAGAGGAATCTTTTCGGTAAGTGACTCACTTCAGGCAAGATGATTTATCGTGTGAAGAGTGTTGTGACACAAACAGCCAGGGATCAACAGTGAGAATTGCATGTGAAATGTTTCCATATTTTCTTAGGCTACCAAGTGGTTATGTGCTGGGATCATTCTGTTAACCAGTAGTAGGCAGCAGGGTGAAAATGTGCTGCTATTTTTTAATGGTATTTCAGAAATTGGACATGCTGGTGACTGAGGAATGATAGTTGCATCAGCTCCCTTTGAAAAGGTTAGTCTTGCTATTCTTAAGTACTTTATTTTAAGTGTCCTTTTTTTGTATCCAGCTCAGTGCCAGAGGTCCTGACGCTGTACATGGAAATACAACACTATGTATAGTACATTACCACAGATATGTCCCACACTTTCCTTTCTAAGGTCACACAGTGCTGGCAACACACAAAGCCACGGTAGATGGAGATGGAAAAGAACCTAGTTAGCTCATCTATCTCCTTTGAAGGCTAACTTCTTGCCAAATATTTTTTAGGAATTTAGTCCAATCTAACTGAAATGTTCCAAGCATTTAAGATCTCCTTTTATCTCTTGGGAGACCACTTAAAGGTCAAATACATATCAAGAAGCACTATGATAATGTTTAAGCCACAAATTCTACTTCTAAGCTTCACCTTTTCACTAGGAGCTCTGCTCCCCTGGGCTACCCTAAGTAATTCCTTTCCTTCCTTGACCCTTTCATGCCCTTCACAAGATTAGTGTAGTGTTATTTATAAACTCTTCAAGGCAGACACTGGATATTCATTTGTCCTGGTGCTGCAGAAAAAACATAGAAATTATCACCACAAACGGCTAGAATTAATATCTTCAGTTTCCCAAGAATGGTGTTTTGTTTTTTCTCTCCAGTAAACTTCTTTATTGAACATTTTATATGAAGGTAATGTAGAATTCAGAAATAATCACTAAGTGGGTCAGTGGAAAGTCATGTGATTTCAACTTCCCAATTGCTGGCCATGGACCCTTGTTAACGCTCAAAGTTTCATTTGACCTGTCATGAACCAGCTTTTCAAACTTCTCACTGCACAGTAAAGGCAACAGGATCCCGTGAATCTGCAGATCACTCAGCATGACCTGGAAAGTTACTAACAGTCTCTCGGTGACAGTCTGGGAATCAGCTTCCATCTACAGGGTTATTCTGTGCTCAGCTCCATCACAAGGTCTTGCTTAAACCTGCAGTGACCCATTTGACACTGCACTCCTGTCTAATTTTCCATCTGCCTTCCATGATTTACCCTGATGTAGTCGCCAGCTGTGGCTGGATGCACCCTGCAGTTGTTTCTTGCTTATCCATAGGTAGTATTTAAAAGGGGGAAGTGCATGGCACTAAGCCTGACGATTATATTTTTTCTCAATGCCAGCATATTGTTAAAGCAGCTGGGGCTACAGGCATTGTGACAACATCGAGGATGTTGGCTTGGGTCCTTGCCTCTTACAGAGGTAAGGCACAAGATACGCGTAATCAAGGTCCAGCCAAGCATCTACAGCATGGCTACACCTCTGGAATTGAACCTCTCTTCCTTTTCAGAGATATCTGAAAGAGTCCTAAAGGGTTACTAAGAACTGCCATTGCCACCCATTTGTCCAGGGGAAAAGAGGGGATGGATGGATGGATGGAGACAAACCAGGTGACCATCAGTGGAGGAGCCTGTCACATGCTTGCAGCTTGAGCCTGCACAATGTCCCTCCCGGTTTTCACTACTACCTTGAGCAAAGTCTGCTGATAGGATACACTGCAGTATATGAGAGCTCTGAGGACAGGAAAGCGTTGTCAGTAGGTTTCCTCACAGAGTTATGGCCCCATTTCCATGACAGCATCATGAGCCCTCATGTCTAATATTATACCTTTAAAAGATCAAAAGAAATGGATGCTTCCTTGTGTCATTACCAGTGTGACTTTTGATCCACAGCCAAGCTTAAAACATCTCCTAGTTGGATCTGTTGAAATGCTCCTGTGGTACCTGAGTTCTAGTTTCAGATAAAGGGTGGTAGCACACACCTCCTTTTAAACTTGTTTTTTTTTCTGTTTTCTGTGTTTAATATATTTAGGGTTCACTCCTAAATGAACTTCTCTGAGGGTTAGTCACTGAGCTGGGGTAGTCAGCTTTTTCCTTGCATTCTAGTACCTGGATGGTAGAAATACCATGAGGTGATTAGAGTTCATATCCATTTCATCCTGTGCATAACTCTCTGAGGTATCAAAAGCAGTTACGGGGAAATACACAGCCTTACAAATACCAAGAGTGAAGTATTTCATTTGCCCAAATCAGTCTATTTCCAGCTTCACTCAGGATCCCTTATGGGGGTTCTTTAGGAATCAGGACATTCAACCCTCAGAGAAACTAACTGAACAATAACTTTGTAAGGGGAAAATGCACATGGGGATTAACTAGAGACCATCCAGTGCATTTGTGGTCTAGTAGCACCATATGCAGCTCTCCAGAGGCAGAGAAACCGAAGACTTCATCCCTTCCTGCACCACTGCTGAATGCATGGCCTTCATGAGCAAACCCAAGAGAAGCGACGCCACATGAAGACTCAAGCTGAGGTGCCACTGCAGGAGGC
>NW_008824762.1:2135276-2164348 GCF_000699105.1 Pygoscelis adeliae | reverse complement strand
AGAATGTGCTTTTAAACAAAAATTGCTATGGATTAACGTAACAGTCGAGCTTGAGACCCAAACTGCCTATGTAGGCTTATGCTGGGCTCTGTTACAAGTGCAGAGAGAGAGGGAGAGAGAGGAACTGTTGTAATATTTTTTAAGCTTTTTGTAATCTCAGGAAAAGCTGCTCAGGGAATTTCCTAAAAAACATTGATGAATATTGGAATTTGTCGATTCATCCAAATTAATGAATTTTTTTTAGAGCTGTTTTTGACCATGCTCTGCATTTGAAAGTGAAAAACACTTTTGAGATTTGTTGAAACATTCCATTCCAGCATTTTCAAAATTAAAAGAAAGTGGGAGTTTTTTTGGTTCAAAACTACTCTCTGGCTAAGCTGTTTTTTATATATTAAAAGAAAAACAAGGTTTAAAATTGGAGTAGAACCAACTTTGAAATATTTCGACTGATGCAACGTGAAGACTTCTTAAATAATTGTTTTTTGAACATGAGATTTTTGGCTTTGTCCTCATTTAGAGTGGGAGGGAAAAAATAAAAATCTTGAGAGTTTTTGGGAGAGAAAATTCCATATGTGCTCTGCTTATAGACAGCATAGAAATGAAATACTTCTAAAACACATCTTGCAAAACACCCAATGACCAAACATTGCTTAAAAAACTGAGCCCACCACTGGAGAGACACATATTGGATTTTTGTATAGCATTCATCCTATAAATGCTTTATTGTGATGTTAAAACAGCTTGTCTGAAAAGTAGACAATACTAAAAGTACTTAAGTTGCTAATATTTAACTTGCTTTTGTTCAGATCAATCTACTTCATCCGTATCTGAATAAACAACGGACATTTCTTCAATGACTGATAGCCATTTGTTGTCATTATCTGTGAGAGCATTCACATGAACAATCTGTAACCAACAGGTAAGGTTATAAGGTGGCCATGTGCACTTTCTGTGACTTTCTCTTTTTCACCTCCTCTTCTGTTGGGGTCACTGCCTTTGCCAAGTACGTTACCTCCAAGGCCTGAGTCATAGCATAGTGCTCTCCAGATGGCTTCAACTCAAGCCTTTTATTCCAAGTTATTGAGATTTGATTTGACAGGCTTTATGGGGGCATTTCAGGGAGTCTTGACTACACATCTAGTGAGGATTTTATTCCTGCTCCGAGGACACCCTCCTGTTCCCCTGACAGAGGCCCTCAGGATGTTGTATGAGATTGCCCCAGTGCCACCCAAAGTCCATAGCACTGTGAGTTAATGCACTGAGCCTAGGGAGATGGGGCAGGGCAGTTGGTCTTTCTAGGCTAGCATGGACAGACAGAAGAGCAAGGAAACCTTCTCTGTAAAGGGGAGAGTCCTCTCCCTAGACTTTTACTCTGGGCAATTCATGTCTCTCTAGGGTATGGGGTATCTCAGCAGGACAAATAAACCTGCCTGTTACAGGTTGGGATGAGTCATTATATTGAGGGAATAATCTCTCTCCTTTGAATTCTCAGGGAACCTAGCTGAGTGGCTTAGCCTACGCGCCTAACCTTAGATCCATTAGTGCATTAGGAGATAAAGCTAAGAAATATAACTCTCTTCCAACCATCCTGCTATCGACGGGCTCTTTTCAGCCAGTCTTTCTGTTCTTTTTTCTTTTTCACCTTTCCTCAGAGAGCTTTTTAGAAACATGTAGACCTAGTCTGACAATATCATATCATACTGAAGGTCACAAAAACCTTTAAACATACTATTAGACCCACAAACTTACCAAGCTTAGAGAGAAATGCACGGCTTGGCTGTTCTAAATGAACTGGGGTTGAATCACACAATACTTACAGGAAACAGGAGTTTATCATTAGCTGCAACAGGGAAACCAAAGGTCACAGGGAGAAAAAATATCTGGCCAAGGGAATTGCATCCTAGAAAGTGGTGGTTCTGGGAGAGGTTGTCAGAGATATGCTACCAGCATATCTGTGTTAGGGTCTTTGTGGTCAAATAGCTTAGTCTCTGAAGGAGATAAATAGACGTGCCAAGGAAAAGGAGGAAGTGGTATTATCATAGTAGAAATGATACTGGAACATTGCATCCAGTTTGGGGGTTCAGACTGGACTTTTCATTAAAGGAAATAAGAAATAAGATTTCATAGCACATGTGACAGAGCCATTGGAATTCCTGTGGGGCTGCAGAAGGTCTCTTCAGCTTGCATTAAAAAGGTAGCAGGGGTGGGTGCTGCCCCAAACTAAATGGTAGGAACTGCACGGCCACAGTACCCTGACCACATCAAATGATGCAGATGTATGCATTACTTCCACCAGTGTTACCAGGATGCCTGTGGGAAACCTCATACATGTTCATGCAAGATTTTGGTCTAGCTGGAGATTTTGGCTTTTAACAGATGTAGAAGTAGGCTGAAATAAACTGAGGAATGATTTAAAGAGAGATTTTAATAGGAGCACAGGCAGGATTTTCTTGTTGAAAGGTGAAACAGGTTGTTTGCAAAGGAGGTATGAAGGTTACCAAACAGCATGGTACGGGATCAAAGAAATCTCCAGCACTCCACCCAACTCATCTGTTTGCTGTGTCATTGCATGGGTAGGGAAATCCTAGTCTATGCAAGCGGGGCATGATTTTGATTAAAAACAGATACTGGCACTTGGGTGCTATAAGAAATGATAAGCCTCTGAGCTCTCCAAGAGACAGGTCATTGTTCTGTGTCACTTCTTGTTTTCATTGGAATCCATTGCTTTCTTGCTAGCCTGGCCAGATTATAAATGAACAACAGGACAACAGGAGAAAAAGAAAATTTGGACCTAATGTTCAGCTGATTATCGAACTGGCCTCATTCCACTGAAATGAGTGAAACTCTGGCAATTTACGCCATCATGGATCTCAGCGCCCACAGGTTTCTGCATTGCAAATACATGTGGTGACAGAGACAATAAATTAGGAGACTTTCCAGATGAATTGTGTCTTCTAATTATCCTCTGAAAACTCTCAGATTTATTAAAGATAAAGTATAAATAATAATATCCATATTATTTCACTTTGGTTTGCTTGCATTGCAATTCTTTTTCTCATTTTGTAATAAGAAAGATCTGAATCCTCATAGGTGCTAGGCCAAATTTTCTTCCAGTGATAACAAACAGCCGAATTGACCCAAGATATCAGAAAATGAGATAATTTGCCATGCTGGGAAGATAGTCTGTCATATTAAAGCAGGGGGATCTCATGGCAGACCCTGATTTGAGCAAGGGTTTGGAACAGAGCCCTCCTAAGGTCTCTTTGAGTTCAAATTGTTCTGTATTTCTGTGATCCTAAAAATTTAAGTACCATGCACCCTTTGTATCTCCTGTGCTTTTATTTCATTACTCTGTTGCTTTTGCTGCAACCCACCTTGCTCAGAGACAGATGATGAAAGAGATGCTGAATGTACTTTCTTACTGATGTGCAAGGAGTTGCAGAAAAGAAAAAAAGCCTCTCTGTGATCCTCAAAGCCAGATGCAATCGCAGTATGAGATATTTGAGCCCAAAACTGTGCAGCTACTGGTGTGTAGCTGCTTCCTTGCTGGAACCCCAGGCCCCCCCAGGGATGGAGCTGAAGGAATACTTTCTAGCCCTTTACATTTCAGAGCTGTGCTGCTGCAAGAGTTGATGAATAGCCTTCATTGTGGACGCTCCTTCCCTGCCGCGGCTCCCACCCTTGTCTCAACATTCCCATCTGGATATAAATCTTGCTTTTCCCTGTCCCCTTCCCCCACTCTCCTCCTCTTCTCCCCCTGCAGCCCCCTCCAGCCCTCCCCCTCCCCCTTACCCTCTGTGGAAAGCCGGAAAGCTGATAAATAAATCATACCTGCCTCGCTGACCAGGGTGATAGTCACCCAATCCATAACCACTACACGATTTCCTTTGCCAAATGTTGGAAAATGAAAAACACACTGTCCTTTTGAACAGATCAGCATCTGTGTACATATAGAACTGTTATTGTGGGACTACCAGCATATCTGTGTTAGGGTCTATCATTTTCCGCCACGTACTGACCCAGGCAAAAGCTTTCATTGAACATGACTTACAATTCACTGAGGGACCCACTGTTGACTCAGGCCATTACTATTATTTTGTAGATATTCCCTGGTCTCTGCCAAAAGAAAAAAAAATCCAGGAAAGAAACTGCTTTAATTGAAAGCTACATTAACTTTTCCAACTTTACCACTTTACTGAAAACCATTTAAAAGATGAGCTTCAAATACACTCCTACAGGCAAATATTTTTTGCGCTTTTACACTGCAGACCTTGGAGAAGCATTTGAAGAGAAAAGGATAGATTGTGGAGTTTGTGCCAAATTTTTGAACTAGCCTTGAAAATTGCATCTAGCCTGCACTCTTGATCAGATCTGGATCTTTCTTCTATAGCAAGTGGAAAGGACACATCTGTGATATTCTGAGGCAGCGTTCAGAGCCAGGTTTTGAAGTTCCAGGCCAGTGTCTGGTGATGTGCATTAGTCAAATAGTTGCAGGGCATTAAAGAAAAATTGAACCTGGGAAGGGGCATCATGTGGAGAAAGTATAATTTGGAAAGGGACATTCGTGTTGCATCATTTCCTAAGGGTGAGAGGTGCCAGGCTGCAGAACAGTCTCTGGAGATAAGTGTTGGATGAGGTATTGGTTGGGCTATTTTAAAAGATGACTGAACACTACTGTGGTGGAAAGAGGGAACATTTCTCATTACTTGTAGATCCTGCTACAGTGAATTACGTGCTCAAATACAGCTTGTTACAACTGCTGTTCCAGGAAACAGGGCTGGTGTGTACGTAGGAAATGAACAAATTGCAACAATTTGTGATTCCACATCACTGGTGTGCTGCATCATGTGAGAAGCTGGCTTAGATAGTCCCGAAATCTGCTTCCACTTGCAAAGAGATAACAGAGGAAAGTACAGCCAAAGGGAATATGCTGGTCTACAAGACTAATTTGAATCTGGCCTTGGGCCTTTCCTCTAATTATGTGACATTCAAAAGCAATGAGGCAAAGTGGAGCCTCCCTTTAACTCAGTGACCCACCAAGGGCAACTTTCATCAACATCTGTGAGAGGGAGACTGGTAGATCCAAACGGAGATTTCAGTTTCAAAGTAGACTCGTTCATCCCCTGCAAGTACCTCTCTTCTCTTTTAGCCTGGGGAAGGAATCTGGGACAATTACGCTCCTAATTTGGCAGCTCAGGTAGGTCAAATGAGCACGAGTGAAAATTTTGTGAAAATTTGCTTGCCAGTGTAAGGGCACTTCATCTCCATCTGGCCCTAGCTCTCCAGTGTGAACTTTCCTCAACAGTTCTTTGCTCAGCCCTGTGCACATTTTTGCTATTTTTGCTTTCAATTAGAATTTATTTAGAAAGATGGAGCTTTGGTACAGATACAACATCAGCAGCTGAGTGGATACACTGAGATGGTTACTGAGCTCAGCACAGCAGCCCAGGCAGTGAGGCCACTTTACACCATCTGAGGACTGGGCCCAATTTAATAGGACAACCGTTCCCTGGTTTGGGAGGCAGGGAAGAGGGGGTGTCATTTTATTTTTTATTCCCTGGTGGATGTTTGGAAACAGACTGTACTTTTCTGGAATGCGTAGGATCTTCTGCATGGCGACTTGCGACGTGACCATAAGCAGGCAAAGAAATGTGTGCATGTAAGTGCGCACACACACATACACACACGCGCACACAGGCACACCTCAGCCCACTGGGCATCCTGCCCACTTAGCACTTGATGCTGCAAATCATGATGATTAGCAGAGTTTCCTCCTGCAGCCTGCTTGATAACAGGGAGATCAGCATATACAGACACACCTTCAGCGTGAGGGGAACAGTATTCACTTTGTTCTGACCAGGCCCTTACAAGATTCCTTTGCTGTGACAGCTGACAAAAGGAGGGAGAAACAAAGCATTAATAAAAGGTGATGTTTTGAAGTGAAAATGTCAGCAATGCAAAAAGAAAAAAAAAGCCAATCAAACAATACTGGTAAATACAGTCATAGGGAACTAATATGTGTCAATGTAGTTTCTATCCCCCTTCCTTGTTAGGCTAGCAGCCATTTTATTTCTGCCATTAAGGCTCAGGCTGTGATCTCAGTTGTGCTCTTGCCACTTCTCGTGGTTTAACCTCAGCCGGCAACTAAGCACCACGCAGCCGCTCGCTCACTCCCCCCACAGTGGGATGGGGGAGAGAATTGGAAGAGTAAAAGTGAGAAAACTCATGGGTTGAGATAAAACCAGTTTAATAGGTAAAGCAAAAGCCGCGCACGCAAGCAAGGCAAAACAAGGAATTCATTCACTACTTCCCATCGGCAGGCAGGTGTTCAGCCATCTCCAGGAAAGCAGGGCTCCATCACGCGTAACGGTTACTTGGGAAGAAAAATGCCATCACTCCAAACGTCCCCCCCTTCCTTCTTCTTCCCCCAGCTTTATATACTGAGCATGACGTCCCATGGTATGGAATATCCCGTTGGCCAGTTTGGGTCAGCTGTCCTGGCTGTGCCCCTTCCCAGCTTCTTGTGCACCTGCAGCCTTCTCAGTCGGCAGAGCATGGGAAGCTGAAAAGTCCTTGACTAGTGTAAACACTACCTAGCAACAACTAAAACATCAGTGTGTTATCAACATTGTTCTCACCCTAAATCCAAAACACAGCACTGTACCAGCTACTAGGAAGGAAATTAACTCTATCCCTGCCGAAACCAGGACACCACTCTGGATGAACTCCTCCTCAGCAGTCAGGCAAAGTCACTGGAGTTGCTCAAGGCTTATACCGGACCAGAAGACACCGAGATTTATTTCCCAGCCTCTTCCCTCACATCCCCTTGGTAGTTACCTGACATCTGCCTGTAACACTTCCACATGAAGAAAAACAGCCCTTTCCATGAGCTAAACTTTCCATCAAACCTACTGGTCCAGTGAGGAAGTTGTCTGTGTAGCTGTTGTCTCACTTGAATGCATCCCTCTTTAAAATGCAGGACATTGGACATCGAGGTCTAGCCATCCTTCTGGGGCTCTGAGGATGGGTTACATCTTCTCCACATGCACACAGCATTGGCCGGTCAGGAGGATGAGGAGGTGGTATTTGGAGACTTGAGCCTGTATGCTGACCTGAAGCATAACTTTGTCATTCCTTTTTCTGTTCAACTTTGATTTTTGATGGTTTGTAAGCAGAAAGTTTTTACCCTGTGATGTGCTAGAGCCATTTCAGCTTGGTCCAGATCTATGTGATCTACAGCAATTCTCCAGACATCAGCTGTGCCAGCGGCCAGTGGAAGGGACAGAGCTATTGATCTTCAAAACCGCACATACTTGTGCTGTGTCGAGCAGCATCACAGGCCTGCTGCAACAAAACAGCAGAGTGCGCATATAAAAGTGGGTCATGCAGTTTCTGGGAACTGGGAATTACAGATAGAAGGACAACTTCCCAACAGCACAATTTCCTGGTCAGCATAGTCTTCCAAAGGAAGTGCTGGGAGTGGTATTAGTAAACAGAGAAACTGAGCTAGCTGTCCTTGTATCTTTGATAGGTAACATCAGGCTTACCCTCACTGCAATCAGAATCAAATGTGCACAGAAGCCCAGAACCAGATTTTTTCATCCAATTATATTCTGGCTCACAAAGTATCCCCTGCCCCCTAAAACAGCTGGGGTCTAAATTGGTATTAGTGCCTGGGGACTCATAAAAACTTTGAGTTTCTTGGTTGCCTCCAGAGGACACTTAAACTGGCTAGAACTTACCAGAGCACAGGACAGTCTCATCACAAAGGCTAAATTTCCTGCCCAAGGCTGCATTAATGCAGTTTCCAGGTCTCCTTCAATCTTCCTATTTTACTAGCATGCCAACTTCAGGTGTTAGCCTTAAAGATAACTGTTCTTACCCTCTTCATCACCTCTTAGAAGAGCAGAACAACCCAGCCAGTGCTTCTCATGCTAAGCCAATGTCTCCAGAAATAATAAGTTGTTGCATAAGCAGCCAAACTATTGAAGCCAGATTTCCTGTGGAATTGTGTCCTCTTTTCCAGACGTTCCTTTCTTCTACCTCCTCTGTAATAACCTCATGTTTCTTATGTCCTTTCCACCTGGCAAGAGATGATGTGCACTGAGGCTAATCCTGTGTGCCTTGAGAAAGTCAGAAAGACATGATCTTTGCATTCCAATCAATATAGGGGAAATGATTGCTCATAAAGCAAATTGCCATGGGAAAAAGATGGTTCTTTCTATGGGGTGGTTATAAATTACAATTTGATAACTGCTCTTTATTGTGTTGTTCCCTTTCACTTTATTTGTATAAAGCATTAATGTGAGCTTTTATTTATTTGAACATAATCAAACATATTTATTTGAATGTCTAAATGAATCAAATGATTAATCTGAAACACAACTTTTATTTTTACCTCATTGAAACGTGTTTTCATTTACTGGACAGCATACTTTTATGTTATGACAATGAAAACTTTCAATGGTCCCCTGTTGAAATTTTTAGTGTTTTCTTTTCACAAGAAATTTCACAATGTTGGTTTTCTATTCCGATTTGGAATACAAACTCTGTTCTTTCAAATGCCAGAGTATCCTAAGGAAAGGAAATCTTGGTTTCTGACCAGCTATAATTACAATCCAAAAGCAGCAAATATTTCATCAGGAAAATAATACTATAAACATTGGGTTTCTAGCAGGGAGGAGTGGTAGTTAATAAAAGCGACTGGGAATTGGTTGAAAACCAGCTAGTAAAGCCAATCTGACTTCATTCTCCAGATACAACCTTGAGATGAAGACTGTGGCAAAACATCTCAAAAAGGGTTGATCTCCGTATTTCCTACCATTTGAAGGTCTTGAGAATGGCTACCTAAGGATGCATGTTCAGAGACACAGCTTCAGCTACATCATCCTCCCAATTTGGGGCTCACATTTGAAGTGAGAGAGGTGCTTTTCAGGGGGCTCATCTCTAATCAGATAAAAACCTATATTCCTTGGGCTTCAGAGCCCTGCAGTGGCATGGAGCTTCACCCTAGTGATGGTGTCCAAAGAGGAACAGCAATGTCAGGGTACTTTTCAGGAGAAAGCATGCTGGGATTCTCCTTTGTAATTTTGCTTGCTTCCTATACCCCATGGGGTTTTGATTCAGTTGTTTGTTTTTTTTTTTAATTGATTTTTTTTAGTATAGTCTAAGTCTTCCCAAAGCAATTGTGACTTTGATTTCATTTGTTTATTTATTACCAACACAGTGTTTAAGTGTTTGAACCTTGAATGTAGCCAATTAACTTTTTCAGTAAATGTTCCTGCTTCTTATCTGAGAATAAGCTTCCAGGTTTTGGGTTGAAATCACTGTTTTAGTTATCTGTAAAACTTCACTCCATGTATTCTTTGCCTGTATGCTTCTTTCAAAAAATCGCGTGAATCCTTTTTACTTACTAAAAAAAAAAAAAAAAAAAGACTGTCCTTTTAGATCGGTAAATAGTCTCACAGTTTTAGTTGGTCTGGTTATGAGGAAAAAACAGTTACTAAACTGAGAAATATATATGTATGTAGGTGTATGGGATTTTATATACATGTGTGTAAGTATTTATAATTATATTTTTAAAATATTGAAACTTGACTTTTTCATGGGAAAATCTGGAAACTGTAGACCAAAACAGAAAAAAAATGCTGTGTGGAAATTCTTTCTTCTTTCCTTTTAAAACCCCCAGAATGTATTTTGAGAAATAATAATAATAAAACAGTGCTTGAAACCTGAGTTCAAAAGCATATTTAGGCTGAAGTGAAAAATCTAATTTTGTGAATCTACTTCCAGCATATTGGATCATTTCTGCACATCAGAAATCCATCATGTAATACTGTGGTCTCTTGCACAAGACAGGCTCAGGAACAATCCAGCAGGGGAGTTTATCTATCAGCAGGACAAATGCGAGTGTATTGACAGCATCAAACGAAATTTTGGAGTGGGGTAGGGTTGCTGCTCTTAGTGTTTGCATTAACATGAGTTGCCAGTGTCATAGCTATGGTTTGACATGGGGTGGGCAAGTGTTGGGAGGAAACCTTCTGTCGCTTCGTGTTCAGCACAAATGACTGCTGTGTGTATTTGTCCCTTTCAAAGACTCATCCCTGCAATGTTCCTTATAGCAAATTGTATTTATTTATATACAAAATGCCCATATCTGTTGCCTTAATGTCAGTTTACTAAAAGTAGATTAATTAGAAATTTCTACTTAACAAGAGAATGTAATGAAGCCAGAACCACCTTTCAAACTGCGTACTTTCATATATAAGGCCTTTACATGATCATATATGCATACACACACACACATATAGATGTAGAAATATATATTTCCTTAGAATCATAAAGTGCAGAGCCAGAAGAGACCTTTGCGATTGATTATATAATCCATGCGTGCCCAGCACAAGTCAAGAGCTCTCTAAAATTGATTTTTGTTTGAACTAGAACAGGCATATAAAATACATTTTAAAGGTCAGTTCAGTCCTGACTTCAAAATTAATGGTGAGGAAGCCTTCACCAAGCCTTGCTTTTTACAGGCCGTGTCTAGGTACTCACATGTGTGTAGATATAAATGTATATAAATAGGCACACTCACGTAAGTGCCTTAAAAACTCTGACAACAGCTCAGTAAACCAGGAGAACTTATCGAACACAGCAAACCTCTTCAGGCTCCTAAAACTTTCCTAATCTTAAGCTTGTAGCTGCTCTTTGCCAGGTCAACGTATGCAAGAGGCTTTAGAGGCCGCCTGAAAACTGCACTCCACTCCATACTCGTGTTGCGGCCCGTCAATTTAAAGACATATGCTAATATTAACCAAAAACAAAAAAAAAAAAAAGGAAAAAAAAGCAACATCTGGTAAGAGGGATTGAGCTTACAAAAGCCCATCCTGCAGTTCCAGCACTTGGACAGCGATGGGAAAACGGAAATAGACTTCACACCCCCAGCACGCCATCCATCAATGGAGTGTGAAAGAAATGTAAGGATTACTGCCCCAGCCTTCAGGTGCCAGGCATAATTATCTAGAGATTGCAGAGTTCAGTTTTCACTCTGCTCTGCTTATATAGTTGAGAGCTCCCCTTCCTCCCCCCATTCCCTCCGCAGCTCCCTCCCCAGCACAAAGGTGCTTATGGGGGCGGGAGGGCGAGGGGAACAAAAAATCAAATAAAAAAATATTCCAGCTTCGAAAAGAAAGCAGATGTTTCTGGGATCCTGAACACAGTGCTTCAGCTATAGGTCTTGCCTGGGACTTCCAGAAAAGCAAATACCAGAGCCCCTGTTTATTGGCTGTTTCCTTGCTCACACTGCAATATGGCTTCCAAATGGAACAAGACACTGAGCCAAAAATCAGTAGAATTGGCTCAGAAAAGGGGGGATTTTTTTTTTCAGGGGAGGGAGCAGATTTTTGCTTTCAGAGAAGGAACCCTCCCACCCTTTGTGAACCTGAAAAATAGAGTCAAACCCTTGGCATATTCTACTTTCTCCTTGTGGGAGAGCTGTGGTAAGGGAGACCCTAATCGAACCATTCAATAAAGATGCACATGTCATCACTCATTTTATTAGCATCTAATCAGTAGTATGTGGAAAGAAAGCAGCGCCCACCAATGGTAAGTGGCACAAGCTTGGCATTTGTCAAAAGAAGGAAGAGATATTTGGATTGTAAAAATCCAAATGTGGATTTTTGTGAACATCTTGCCAGAAGCATTTTTTTTTTTCTCTAGTTTTCAGCATCAGTTTCCCTTTCACTCACCCAGTTTTTCAGACAGAGCAACAAACTGTGACATCTTTGGGGTGTGAGGGTATTGCCTGTTTGAAGCTTCCCCTAGGAGATTTCCATCTCCGCTCTAAAGTCAAGACATTGCGAAGCAGCTTAGGGGTTTGCAGATAACAAGCTAGAGCCTTCGCCCCAACTTTGGTTCTGATGAGCTCACATCAGTAGCTGGTTGGAATGTATCCACAAAATCTGCAATATTTTAGAAACTGGACTCGGTCTTCCTCAGTGCGAGGCCCTTTATCAACACCTTGTCTCTCTCAGGATGCACGCACTCCTTTTTCTTGTCACAGCCCTGGCCATGGGTGAACCAGGTGATGGCCTCACTGGACAGTCTTTTGGAAAGGAGAGAGGGGGGTGTGAAGCTCTGAAACCACAATTTTCACAAGACACCACAGCAGCTGAAGAGGCAGTGGCTGAATATTTAATAAAGCCAATGAAATGAAATGAAATGCTACATTTAAGGAATGTGGAAATATTTTGTTTTGGTTGGAAGCTGTGGCTGTCCACTGAAAATGTTCTTATGGCAGGCTTGCAGCATTGACAAAAGTTGGTATTCTCTACAGAAAGCAAATGATTCTTTCACAGTCAAGTTTTCCATTGAGGTAAACCCTCCATTTTCTCACAGAAGGAACAACAAACAGTTTTGATAGAAAATTATAACCAGATCTGATAAACAGCTCTCTTGTACGAGGCTCAACTAACTGATCAGTCTATGTGAGGCTGCTCTGTAGCAAACAGGTTCCAGCTGAGCCTGAGCCTCAGCAATGCCTGCTAGTAAAAGACCACTGCAGAAAGCAAAAGGGGGTTCATGATGTTACTGTAATCCTCTACAGTGCTGTTCACTGGGAAAATACAGTATGTTTTTCGAAGACCGCTGTTTTATGTGTCGCTTGTCCTGTTTGCATACAGGAGGAGCTAGCCATCAACAGGGCCAAGGTCTTATGAGCCAGCCATGAGGACAGACATGATACCACCCCAGTTTGTCATAGAGAAGAGAAGGGGCTATTGAGTTCTAAAAGGGGCTGCAAGCTGTTTTTCTGATCTTGAGATAGGCTAAAAAAAGGCAAAGGAAAACTGAGGTCCTCATTCTGAGATCGCAAGACCATTGTTGTACTGTTTCTGTGTGTTATAAGAAGTGTATGCCTCCCAAATCAGCAGACTCCAACCTTCTTTATTACAGAGCTCTTCCAGCACCAGAGGAGGACAGTAGTGGTACCTCTTGTATCAAACTAGATTATAATCTTGGCAAAGTGATAAACTGTATGGTAGGTTGTATGCAGATGCTATTTTTGTCTCTTCTGTTATATTAAATTGATGACTACTGTTTGTTCACTGCTGTATCATAACTGGACTATGAGTCCATGACAAGGTTTCCCAGTTAAGTTGTCCTCAGACAGAACTGGGAAAATTTGCAGAGGGCCTTTGAAAATGAATCTTTAAATGGGTGGAATGCATTACTATTGAACCTCTTGTCAAAACCTAATGTACAGCGGGTTATTTATTTTGAGGAGAAAAGATGTGATCCGCTGTGTTCTCTGGGACGCATGTTGTTACGACCATGACAGGCTTGTTCCACTGATGTATATTGACTTTAGGACTTTCTTTTTCCTCTGGACTAAGCAAAATAAATTCTGTCCCACTCCATAGTCTGTTAGGAGGTCTTTGAAAACTGTTTTTATTATTGAGGTTTCCCAAGGTTGCTTGGTTTCTAGATCAATGTAAAGGAAATTTTTGTTTCCGTTCATTTTGCCTTTTTTTCACTCTTACTGCCTTTCATTTTCCAGTCATATTTTCACCTTTTTTTTTTTTTTAATAAAATGAAATTAGGATGAGTGTTCAGATCTCAGTAGCGAGGACTTCTGGTTTTCTATCATTTTCCAGAGCAGTTTCCTCAAGGAAATGGTATGGAGTGAAATATTTGCAAAGTGTCCTGAGGATAGAAGCCAAGACATCTAGATCTAAATACACTTGAATTAAATTGGAACTACTACTGGGGGATAACTCAGTGCCTCCTGGATGTTTATGAAGAACGTTGGTCTAGTTCACATGTTACAGAGCATCAGCAAGACCTCAGACTGAAGCTCAGGCAAAGATGGCTCCATGAATGTCTTCCAGAGTTAGAGTTACAAAGCAAAGCTCCTTCCCAGATTTAAAACAACATTTATTACAGCCCTGGATGTTAACATTAGAATTGCAGAACTGATTGTTCTGGAAGCTTGTGTACACAGCTTCATAAGAGACAAGCCCAATGCTAAAGGTCATGTGACCCAAGGCTCTTCTCATCTGTCATATCAGCATTTATTACTTCTACTTTGCAACTGAGAAACAGATAAATTCACAGTGTCCCATAATTTTCCCTGGGTCACAAAAATAATCTATTTCATAGTCAGGAATTTAACTGAAGAGTATGTTTAATGCTTTAGGCACAAAGTTGCTTGTTTCTGATGTCCCTCCATTTTCAGAAGCACAAATCCTAGGCTTTGATGCACAGGCAATGAAGGACCCAAACTTTCTAATTGCAGCACTTTATTAATTGTTGACAAAGGTGGCAGGGATTGGAAAAAAATGAGAGAGAGAGAAAAAGAGAGCATTCTTCTCTGTGGCCCCAGCCAAGAAAAATACACTTAATGAAGTTATGTACCATGACTAGCAAAGACCTATTTCAGCACAGGAAAGTATAACTTGGCTAAACAACCCATCCATCTTACCTGGGCAATTGAAAGCTGTCACAGCAAATGATAGAGGTCTGTCTTCTACATGGTGACTTGCCCTTGTGTGTCATCTCTTCAGGGAGCCTTCTTGTTGCATCCAAAATATTTTTCTTTCCAGAAAATTAAGGGACTTCTGTTTGTAATTGATAACCAGGAATACGTAGCAGGAAGAGGCGGCATCCAGAGTTAACTGAAAGTAGAGATAGCAGCAGGGAAGAGAGGGATCTGTTGGAGACTTGATTTTTTTTTCAGTGCATCTGCTATTTCCATCTGACATAGAGGTTAATACCACTCGTGAGAGAGGTGTCCCCCATTGGGTGTGAATGCACACAAGCATGCACACACATACTCCTTGGAGACTTGGTGAATGATGTGTAATAGTCGCTTTGCCTCTTACCACCTCTTTATTTACTTGCTGAATTTCTGACAAATAAAATCCTACTTAAAATTTCAAGAAGGTTTGGAATAACTAACCATAAAGAAACAAGCTTTTCATGCTTTTGCTCTGTTTGTCTGCCTTTTCACCTTTATATTCTCACAATAGTTTTAACCCATTAACACATTTCAATGAAATTTGACAGAGGTGGAGGTCTCAGAAAAGTTCTATCAAGTTTAGTGAAAGTTTGCTGCCACATATAGCCAAGACCCTAATTAATGTTCCTGTTATGAAAAAATGTTGTAACACAGTTCAATAGTTATCTATTGGGTGGGTGTGGGTGCGGGTGTGGGGTGTGTGTGTGCGCGCGTGTGTTCAATTTTCTCCTTTTTTTTCCTGACAGGTCAGTTACACATCCTCAGAACCATCCATAAAGTATTGATTTTTTTTCCCACTAGTAATTAAAGAGCATGGGAAGAAGATGAAGGTATATGGAAGAGAGTTAACAGACACAGGAATGAACCTGAAGGTGTGGTGGACTTCAAGGATGTGACAATGTGAAGGTACTCTGGGGGCTTGGGAAGGGGGAGAAGAAAGGGGACAAATGGGGTTGTTAACAGGAGGGTTTAGTGGTAGAGGACACACACCTGGAAGAAATCAGATGTCATTTATTTCAATCTGGCACCCACCAGATTATTTGTTTCATTTCTCAGGGAACTCCCATCCTGAAACCTCCAGGCATTTTGGCAGCTATTGTTATTGCTATTCTGACAATGTCTGAAGTCTCTAGGCAAGAACTCTCTTTTGCTAATTGCTGTGTATACCAAAAGTCTGAAGGCAATGAAGTCTTTGAGTCAAAGCGAAGATAAGACATACAGAACAGAGCACAGAGTCTGAAAATGACTTTGCTGAAGTCATATGGAGTGTGGGACTAATAACTGTACAAGGAATGCCAAATCCATATTTGTCTCATTTGAGCCATGTTAAGTATTCGATATTGATCAAATCACATGGAACTGGTTGGTGTTTACTAGAGAGAGGTGCCTGAATTACTTAGCTGTTGAATTTTTCTTCAACTCTGTTTGGGCTCTACTTCCTGCATATTCAAAGGTATTAATTTTACTTACTGAGAAACATTTTATAGGTCAATGAAATTTTACACAAATATTGCAGAATAGCCACTGAGTGAAAATTTGTTATGATTATTCATGTTTATGTTTGGTGGCTAATCCTATGGGCCACACACAAGCACTGCCACAAAACCTATATACTGAATTATAACAGCTTGGAGCTCTGACCTCAAATACTGGTAGTGAGCAGGTTTCATGAAAAAAAGAAAAAAGTCTACTAATAGGTGCACAAAATTAAATGAGGTGCACAATTAAGACCATTAAAAGCTTTCCAAGAGTCCACTTAGACCGCATCTATACCAGAAAAGTGAAGGATGGTTGGAAAAGTTTTCAGGCACTGGAATGTGATTGTCCATACTCTTACACCGCTACACGGTGAAACACATTACACGGTCCCTGTCAGCATTTCGTCCATGCCAGCTAATACTCTCCAAAATTTATTTCCAGGTGTGGTTCAGAGACTGATCCAGAAACCTTTTGCAGGAGGCAGTTTTCAGGTAGCCAGCCTATTTCGGGGGTCTGAGAGAGGCTGCAAGCCAGTCATTCGGTGCCAGTTGATTTTAGTGCCAGAGAACATTCCTGGGCACATGTATACGCTCTATTTGTATCAGTCTAGTTGTGTTTTGGGTGTGTCTGGCTCAGATGCTTAGAGTTAATCAAGTTGCTGGGATTGGGGACAGAGGTGAATTTTTCAGCAGCTCAAATTTGCCTTCGTGTTCCTCTGTAGAAAGGGACAAGATCTATTTTCTGAGTATCATACACCAAATTTCTTTTTCAGAACAGGATATTCACAATGTCCTTCATGGCTTCTGTTAGCTGTTGTGGCAGCTTCCCAGCTTTTCCTACAGTCTCCGCTTCGCTGTGCATTGAGAGAATCCTGCCGCCTCTGCTGTGTGGGAACACAAGAAGTATATTTGCAGTCCCCCTAAGTAAGAAAGCTATCGAAGAGCTGCTGCAGTTGTGGAGACAGGACTTGGTAACCCAGGCAATCCATCCGAGGTCTCTGTTCCTAACTTCAGGGGAAAAAAAATCATGATCTGTTTTTCCTCAAGTCACAGAAGTTCAAAAAAGACAGACTTAATTCAATTAACAAGTCAACTTGAAACACCCACAAAAGCCTTTTTGCTACCAAGAGAAAAGAAGGGAAACAGAGGTTTTGAGTAACTCCATGCTTTGTAACCAGACCAGGTTTATGCTTGTGCATCGTAGACATACTGATTTCTAAAATGCAGTACTTTGGGAAAAATTAGCTTAACACTTACATTTTGCAACTGAAAGTAACTAATTAGCATAATTGTTATTTTTGAGACAGATAAGTACAAGGAATAGTGAAACGAAACTCAGATTTTTTTTCACAAAACCTGTGATTTTGGATTTTCAGTGGTTACCCAATGTCTTAAGATTTGTGTTTAAACCTCTAACCACCATAGCTGCTGATTTGCCTTTTGAATATTTGTCATCTGTGAAAACTAGGGCAGGTGTCTTAAGTTGGCCATCTAAAGCTTTAACCAGTAGACCTTCCTTCATCTCTGCATCAGACTTGAAGCAACGGAGTTGTGATTGAGGTAAAAAAGATCTAATTGTTTTGCAGCAGTTTTTGCAGTATTGATGCATGTTTTCTTTCTGTGTTCTCAGCTTACATTTCATGTTGGTGGTCCCCCTTCAAACTGAATCTCTTCTCATTAACTCTGTGTCCATATTAAACATGAACAAAGTCAGAGGAAGGTCTTTTTGTGGAGAACCTTTTCCAGCACCTAGCCATCTCCCCCTATGCTCCAATTGCCCTATAACCGAGGTCTGAGCAGGCTGAGTTCGGAATAGGATGCAAGAGAATGTTGCACTCAAAGGATTAAGGTGGGGTTATTTTGTTTTGTTTTTCTTTTTGTTGTTGCTCTAAACTGTCCAATCAGTAGAGGAAAAGATCCAAAACTTCAGAGCAATGCTCAAGGAGAGGTTTAAAATCTCATTCCCAAAGAAGCTGATTTATCTTTCAAGGTTTCAGGATTTTTTTTCCTCTTCTCCTCCTGCTATGCCTAAATTTGGCCTTCTAATAACATTTTTGTAATATACCATTACACAAAGAACACAGCAAAAGCCCATTCAGCTCAAGCCCAGCTGCTTGTAAAGGCTAGATGAATGAGCTGTTTTTTCTTCGCACTCTGCTCAGTGTGTTTCTCAACACCTCTGAATTTAATTTTTTTTTTTTTTTGGGACAGGATTTTCCTTTTCATTTTATAGGTCAGTTACCTTTCATCAGCTCTGCTCCAGAAGTGTGAGGGAGCATCTCTCGAGCTCAGTATCTGGTGATCCAACAAGCCTTTTAAGGTATATTGCAGTCTCTTGTAAGTTCATCAGAGGAATTCACCTGAAGGATGTAATTTTCATTAGCCCTGTTTGTAGCAAGAGGGCAAAATGTGGGCATCTTTGATACACTCAGGTATTATACTAAGAGGAAACTACCAGAGATCGAATCATGTGCCTGTACATAGGCATGTGGTACATTTTGGATGTTATAGTATGCTCTCTAAAGTGCATGTCTTCTGTAGTCCTTCACCATACCCGTGATCCCCAAGAGGATGTGTTTGCTACTGTAGGAGGTCAAATAAGGTACTATGTCTATGTTTTAGGCACCTGAGCCGTTCCAGTGGTGTGAGAAGGTCGGCCTAGGGTGCATAAACAGAATATGCTCAGCCACAGAATCCCCTGTACACATTTGGTTATACAGTTTAGCCTAATACAAAACTATAGTTTCCCAGGAGCAAGGAGGGAGCCAAAGGAATTGCTCAGCACCTCTGCAGGAGCAGAGACGATGCACACCAAGGTTCTTCCATGTGGAAAGAGAAAAGTGGTTGTTGGCATGGTGATGGTGAATAAGGAATGATTATGAACTCTTTCATTGAATGTCTTCTAGTAAATTACGAAGAGGCAAATTGAAACAATCAAAACAAGGTACTTTTGTGCACAGTGCAGAAGCTATGTAACCCGTGGCCACAGGATGCTGTGGATGATAAAATTTACACAGCTTCTGGGAGAGTTGAACTGAATGAATTCATGGAGGAAAAATCCATCTTGGGCTGTTCAAGGTGCTGCTGCTAGTTCAGGTGGACAGTGAAGAAAAGATAGCAGGAACTGGGGTACTTGTCCTCTCCTTAAGCTGTTCCTAGGCACTGCTGTGGGTTCCTGGCAAAGAAAAACACCAGGTGAGATGGATTTCCTTATTTTCTTAAAGTTGTGTGCAAAAGAAAAGTTACATTTTGAAAGTCAAAATGTTTCATTTCCACTTGCCAACTTAAAACTGATTTGTTTTACAACTGAGTCAACTTCAGTCTTCAGAAAACATTTAAAAAAGGTTTTATTTCACAGCAAATGAAACATTCTGTGTTTTCTTCAAGTGGGGTTTTTTGGATTTTTTTCCCCTTTTGGAAAGCAAAACTGACATTTTTGTGAGTTTTGGGGTGACATGAATCTTCTCTTTTTCTTTCTTGACCCCCCAAAATTGATTATATTCATGCAGCTGTCCTTGAGAAAAAAGCTGCCTTTTTTCCCCATGCTATCAAATTTGCTATTAAAACAAAACAAAGAAATAACAGCAATGGCCTAGAGAAATAGTCATGGAACATTGGAAACCAAAAGGGAAACCTTGCCAATTGCAGTCAGTTTTCAACCTCGAGGGGGATGAGGGGGTGCATATTGTTGTATAGTTTGCTAAGTCACTTGTAAAGCACTTTGGGCTCCTCCAGGATGAAAGGCATTATGTGAACACAAGTTGTTGTTATTAGGACTTGTGAAATGTGAAGACATTATTAAAGGTTGCGGTCAAATTTCCCTGGGCAAAAAGAAATTCCCCCATCGGTTTTGCTTGCTCCAATTGGATGTTTACAAGGTGCTTGTAGCTGGCTGATTCCCTCCTCAGTGTTAAAACCCATTTCAATGGTCATGTTCCTTTTTGTTGGCAGAGTGTTATTTAATTTCTCAGAAATGAGTTTTACTGGGCAGTTCCAGTGCTGCTGGATGTCAGATACCCTGTCTTCATCACCATTCTCTACTGACGTTTCTTCTCTTGCCCTTGAGGGGCAAAGCTGGACACTTCTTCATGGCTGAAGTTTTGCCATATAGGAACATTAATATCTGAAGTGAGAATGACTCTAAGGCGGACCTTTCCCATCATCTTTCCCAGCATGTAGTAATCCATGAGATGGAGCAAAGACAGTGGCACCAGCTTGTTCTCCTCAGGCTGCAGCTACAACCTATAGATTGAATCAGAAGAAATAAATTCACCTTCTTTCTGCAGCCCATTTCTGCCAAAAAGACAAATGCTAGTGTTCGCGATGCTCGATTTGGTGTATGGGAACCTTTCTTCTACTTGCCAAGCATTCCCGTTACACCAAACCTCTTCCTGCCCTTGTCTCCATCCCAGGCTTTAAAGACTGACAGTGAGGTTGACACTCTGACAGCCCTTCTTTGAAAATTACCTCCAACACAGATGATAAAGGGCCTGGATTTGGTCCATGTTTACCTGGGGAGTCACACATTTAATAGTAAATACCACAAAGATAATGTGCTGCTAAGTTTTACAAGCAAATTCACCCAGCAGCTAGTTTGTGGTTTCTGGCATCCACCCAAAGCTGCTCTCCCAGAGTCACAACATGGGAAGAGAAAGGGGCGAGTTAGCATCCATTTTACATGCCTGGCTGGGAGGGGAAAGAGATGGGTACAACTTACAGGTGGGGCAAGGGAGGACTATATCAATTCAGGGAGACTGTGGAGAAAAAAGCTGGGCTGAGCTTTCACACTTATGTATCACTAGGATCTCCAGATACTGGAACAGTGAATGGAGGGACTCTTCTGATACTCTTACCAACCCCCCAGTAACTTGCTGGATGCAGCTAGAAACTGCTGTGTGTGTTGCCCTAATGAAACCACTCTGCCTGTCTTTGCACTGTCAGTTTTTATAATTTTAGGAAGATGAGCACAGTCAAGAAGCCTCCTGGCTCTTTAAAGCACAAATTACTTGAAATGGAGCAGCAGCCCAGGAGACAATACTGGACTTTGCACTTTTTCCAGTCTGCTGGTAATGACTTCAGTGCATCCCCTCGCAGATGTGCAGCAAGTGCCACAGGTTTCTAAAGGGCCAGCAGATTGGCAAGCACACAGGGATCCTTGTTTTATCTGTTTCAGAAGAGGGAGAAGCAACTCTGTTGTTGCCCCCTGCCCCAGATGTGACATTTTGCCAAACCTGGGACAAGCTAAAGGCTACTGAAGCAGAGGCCACAAAAAATGTCACCGTGGTCTTCTGTTCATCCACCTCCCTCTTTGAAAGCATCAGCTGTCCATCCACAGAAGCAGTGATGCCTCCCTTACCTGGCATCCCATCCCTTTCTTCCAAAGTTGAAATGATTCAGCATGAAGAGTAGGGAACTGGATTGACTCCAAGGCAGAAAGGTGGGTGAAGAAGGGGGAGGGGGCTTTGGGAGAGGTTCATACTCTAAATTGATTTAAACTGCTGCTTTAGGTTCTTTGAGGTAGGGATTCAACAAGCTCCTACAGTGCTCTTGCTGTCTTTGAATGCAAGCACTTTAGGCTATTTTAAGGCTCCGCGAAAGGACTAACAGAGCAGCATGTAAAATTTTCTCAGCTGACGCTCAGGGGAGGGGAAGCTGCAAGTAAGGAAGAAAAAGCCTTTGAAAATTCCTACCTCCTCCACTTTGAGCCACCTCCGGGGTTGAATTGCATGACCCACTGTGCTCCTTGCATAGCTGTGGAAAGACCCCTGAGGTACTTCATGGAGACCTGCCAGAGCCAGGCATCTGTCTAGGAATAAGGGTGCTCTGCACAAAGATTGCCCCTCTCAGAAGGGGAGGAGGTGATCACTAATACCTTGCTTTGCATTTGCACACTTCAATCAAGAATTAACAGGGGATAAAACCTAATCAGCTCCTGGCCTGCAGTTAAGTCTCTACATCTCGTTAGATTGTTAGAGTCTTGAAGGAACCTTCCTCTGCTTTGGTTTGTCTTTCTTAGAGGACTCCAGCTTAATGGTTGCTCCTGGAAGTCAAGAAATGGACCTAGAGGGCATCTCTATGAGCACAGAGATGACTGAGAAACCAGTCCTGAAGGATTCCTGTCAATGCCAGATAGGTAGAAAGGTATTGCATGCATTGCTATGTGTGGTATGCAAAGTATATGTTGAAAACAAAGTAAGCTGCATTTTCATCCAAGTGAGAATGTGCTTCTCTTCAGACTACTTCACACAGTCTTGTCTGTAAGAAATTTACTGTAGAGAAAAGGGATCATCATTAAAACAAAAAATCAGAAAAGGCCATGAGAAACAAACACAAATTCTGAAGAAAATCTGTGAAGATTTATCTCACTTCTTTACTTGCTGCTCTTGAGAATGATGCTCAGAAGCTGATGTGGACCTCCCAGTCTCATCTGCATCTGATATGACAAATCCAGGGTTGCGACAGGTGTACTTTAGACACCTATTTCCAAGACTTCTTAGACGTCAGAATGGGATACCACCACCAAGCAACATCTGTTTGTGAATGTGCAGACTTTTACTAGATTAGAATATATGAGTTTTTATACCACACTGTCCCTGAACTCAGTTGCTTAGAAAATGGAGGAATATACTTTCTTTCAGCTCCATTTATATTTAGGAGAACTTTGTCCATGTGTTCACATTGGTCTGACTAAGAATAGAGTACATAATATAAAAAAACCAACAAACATCCAACAGTAAACAAGTAGACTCCAATTCAGAAAATTACTTAATCACCAGTGCAATTTCATCTCAATGATTATTCCTGTTAAAAAGTTATGTGAATGCTTAAATATGGGATTAATACCTCAGCTGTAATATCTATATGGCTTATTTAATGACATTTCACTGAGTTAGGCTCAGGCTAGCCCCTAATTCCTGGTTCAGCAAGTATAAGGTTTCTCAGCCTCCTTAGGTCACAACCCCTTTCTAGAAGTCAATCATTTTTGCGACTCCCCATAAAAGTAAGAGTGAAAAATCTGCCAGTGATAACATGGTGAAGTCTCTCTAACGTGTTTGTGCTCAGGTTTTCTGAGATCTTGGCAAGGAATATTTGACCTTGGAGACGAAGGTGGTACAGGGAGGAGAATAGCAAGGTTTTCTTGGCCTTGGATTGTAATAACATTTCAATGCCTCACAAACCCCCTTGATTGCCTTTCTGACCCCTCACTCCCTTCTCCTCCCTATCTACCCTGGTTTTGCAATGCACAAGTTGAGAAACATTTGTTACAAAGAAAGACAGCTAACCTCAGTGCAGTCGTTTCAAGGGGTAGAGAATCGACCGCTTTGTAGCCATGAAATGCTTGACCCTCCCTGCTAGAAAAACAGAAGACAAAACCAGGGCACTTCATCTCTAGTCTAGATTGGCCAAAGCAGTGGGGAGGTGAGGAGGAGGCAGAGAAGATGGAGGAGCGGGAGGAAGGTGGTAAACATCCAGGCTGTGCCTGTGACTCTGTTAACTGAAGTAAGGAGTCTTCTGATATTGTCTTTATTCCCCATGTTCTCCTCTGCATCCTATGGGATCAAGTCACAATGTAGAAAAAGAAACCTGCATTCCTTTCACTTTAAAGCAGGTTTTCCAGATTTCAGATCATTCATTCTATTGTTTCACGGTCATTATTAAAATATGGGTATCAGAGCTGAACTCCAGATCTCAGTCAAAGTCTTCCTAAAGCAGTATATGAAACTAATTTGGGTTTCCTAATCCTAGCTGGCATTTCATAGTATAGTGTTGTGCTTTTATAATATGAATGATACGTGTTTATGCTGGCCAGCTACCCAAGTCACTCTGTTAGGCTCTCTATAAATGGCAATATAATTGGGAGAACATGTTTACAAACTCTCTTCACACCTCTCTGACTGGTTGCAGCTCTGCCTCACTCCGAGGGTTCCCATTTTGCTGAAACAGCCCAGCAAGAACATTTGTTTGCTTAAGAGACAAGAGTTTTAATTCAGTTTTGGAACACATACATTGCCTGAATGTGGTGGGATTTCTCTGGTCTCGCTGCCTTGATGCTCAAGCCTCTCTCTAACCTTAATAGTGTTGTATCTGAGAGGTAGAAAAGGTCTAACAGCTCCATTTTTGACTGTGCCCACATGACCTCTCAGAGGAACTTTCTCAGACTTTCAGCAAAACCAGGACCTAAACATGGGTTTCCAAATTCCAAACTCCATCCTAAAAGCAAGGCCACCTTTTCTTTCCTCAGCTTTATCGGCAGGAGCAGTACTCCCATGGTGATTCCATAAGCAGGTAATTCAGCCTCGCAGCTTGCAGTTTTCCATTTCATTTCCACACAATGGTACCATACAAAGATGCTTCCTCTTTTAGCGGCTAGCTCTGATATGCAATTAGCTGGTGCTATTCAGACAGCATTTATGTGGCACTGGGGTTTTTCTGTGATACGGTTTCCACGTCTACATTCTGCAGGTCGCTGAAGGTTTTATGAGCTCATACCTGTACTGTGTTTCTCAGCTGTGACTCATGAGCAATTGGCCAGTCTATTCACTCCTACAACACCATTTTACATTTGGAAACCTCCTTAGCTGTAAGTATGTCTGAAGGTTACTGTGGATCCGTCAGTCAGTGACCCGGCAGGACAGCTGTTTACAATTACTTTCTCAGCAAATATAGGCCAAGAGCTGCGGTAAAGAATATGAACCATTTCTGTGCCCAGTTTATCATTTAGGGTAACAGAATCAGCAGCATTAGTCTTGGAAACTATTGGTTAAAGCTAACTTGGCCATTTGAATATTCATAAAAGCATGCAAGGTTTGAAGGAAATTCTTTTCTTGGTCGTTTGTAAGCAAGCAAGAAAATATTTGTTACTTCACTTATGCAATAGCTTTGTGGCCACTGTCACACATCTGGATTTTCATAAGCATACATCAGAGTAGTCTGTTAAAGCCTGGAAGGCACTGTAATACGTTTTATCAGAACATGGTAAAAGTATTGTGAAAAATCTGCCCCTAGTTGAGTGTGAGTGGCCGATGTGACTATCATGTAAATCTTAAAGCTGAAAATGACTAACATGTCTCTTCTTTTCACCTGTAAACATCTTCCTAGCAGAGTAAGGGAACCACACATTTCACCAGATTATGCACAGTTTGAAATTTCAGGAGGCTATTAAGTTAGTTCTTTGGTACCTTGAATATTGGTGGAAAGACTATCAAACACTTATTTTAAATACTCTCCCCTGTTTTGCTTGAAATTGGAAGAGTTATTTAGGGTATTATTACTATTACTATTATTATTAATATTATTTATTATTATTTGTTTTATCTCACATTTTCTATTGAGTATCAATTTCTTTTCAAGATCCAATCATACACTGAGTTTCTTAAAACATGAATGCAGGATTCATAAATTAAGTTCATACTCTGTGGTACACTTTATCGATTGTGCTTCTGTTTGGGGTAGAGCTTTGTTAGTTTAGTTTGGATGTTCTTCATTATTGTCAGTGATGAGGGCACATGTGCAAAAGATCATGTGTAAATGTGGTTCTGAGTTTTATTCCTAAAGCTATTTAAAAGATGGGGAAGTTGAGGCAGAAAGCAATTCACTTGTCGTCCATCACATGTATAATTATTGCTGAGGATAGGAAATAGAACTAGAGCTCCTGAAATGAAAGTATGTTCTATACTTATGGAAGAGGATCATATAAAACCTAGGTCTTATAATTCCCTGCTTGGGAAACAACTAGGTAAAATACTGAGGTTTACTTTATTTTTGGTGCTCTTGGTAGTTGTGGAGCTACCATTAAAGGCTGATGCAGTGTTTACTGCTGCTTCCCTGTTTATTTGTGTCTGTTGCTCTTTATCCTGGACTCCCTTGTACATAAACTCTCTCATCTGTGTTTGCCCAGAGCAAGGAGATTTTGACCCAAGACTAGGGCATGCTAGAAGCTACAATAGTGTGAACAGTTTTCAAGAGGTCATCATCATTGCTTTTCCAGCTACACTGCACCTTTATAATGAGCTGTCCTCTAAAGTGCTTTTCTGAGCTCTTGAATGTCTTCCAGACTGTTTCTTATGGGTGTGAAACCTGATCAGTGTTGGTGCCTCTGCACAAAGGGATGTAGAGTACTGGTGAAAAGCCCATAGGTTTTTGACTGCTTTTTCTCAGCTGGGCTCTTTGGCAGCAGGAGGGTCAGAAGTTTAACTTCGGTTTGGCTCTACAAAAGGCAAAGAAAGACTTTAGCATCAGTTGGTTTCCAAATTGAATAAGACCCCTTGCATACAACATAACCATATAGTTTTTGGAGAAACTCAAATAATTTTAGTGTGTATTTCGGCAAGCAGTTTCTGTCTATCCTTCAAGACCTTCTCCCCCAGACCTGACTCTCCTCAAACTTGCCTGCCTTTGAAATTAAAGATGACACCCACCTAACCGTTGATCAGTGTCAACCATACTAATTTTCATGTGGGGAAGGCTATTTCAACTTAAAACTGATGAAGTTTTTCCCTAAAAATAAAGTACAGCAAAAGGAATCATGCATCGTTTGGTGCAATGGTGATCGGGCTCTTCCAGAGCCTGGATCCAAGTCATCATTGCACCATGCTTATATGTTAAAGTGGCAAATGTCTCAGCATGGAAATAGCCATAGGAGCACAGCAGGCTCTTGTGGGTTGGCTGTGCAACACAGGGGTCATGGCCCATGCAGTCTGAAGGCACGGAATCACAGGGATTTAGGGTTCTTGTGTTTCAAATAAGACAGAGTCACAAGGCCTTAGGACCAGCCAAAGAATAATCAGTGCATTTTCAGATTACATAGGGTAGATTCACCAGTCTGTTCAGTTAAGAAGGCTTCTGGGGTCAATCAAAGTTCAGTTAGAGCAAAATCAACCGTGTCTGATTTTATGCATGTCCCTAATGTGCTCTTAAGGAAAGCAAATATCGCAGCCATTTTCCACCTCAGCCTTATTGTCTTAATTATTTATCCCTCTCTGGAGCTGTTGCTGGTGCAGAAGCTGGAAATCTTGTGCAGGTGCAGACTTACCTATTAAAATGCAGGGTTCATTACTCCTGTGGCCCACGTGTTGGCTAACCAGATGTTTCTCCATCCTTCTATAACTCCATACTGTTCCCTTGTGGTTTTATGAAGGTAAATGAACTTTCAGGACAGCAGCTTAGCTGTGCTCGAGAGATCTGTCCTGGATGGAGACATATCTAACACAGCATACTGCAGAAAGCTGAATAGTCATACAAGTCCTTCAGGGAAAGGGAGCAAAGTTGCTGCATACTTCTACAGCTTCAATTTAGACTACAGCAAATGGGAATGGAGGCTGGGACATCTTTCTGGAAAGTCAACTGTACGGTAGCTGTTTAGGCTTCCTGCACATCAATGGGGAGAAAGACTCATTCACATGACTTATCCCTCTATTTTAGGTGCTTAGTAGGTTGGGATGAACACAGTCCTTCAACGTTAGGAATGGAAACTGTTGCTCACTATGCACAGAAACAATTTGTAGAGTGGTCTGGAGTCCAAGTCACGGTTAAGGGCATGGCTGAAATGTAAGTAAGAACAATAGCTGGTTACAATTTGCAATCTCAGCAAGGAATTTGAAGACTGTCCGAGCAAAGAGACTGCATGGGAATCCGAAGACTGTCCAAGCAAGGAGACTGAATGATATGCTCTGTCTAACGCAGATACAGCCAGCCAGGCTGGGGGCAGTGCTCATGGGGTAATGGCATGAGAGCTTTATTTTGAGGAAGAAATGGCACTCTCAGGTCCTCAGCCCAGCTCCAAATCCCTTTAAAAAAATCCAACCTGAATCTGGGAGAGGGAGAAAGAAAGGCTTAATTCTTAAAGATCCCGTGCAAACAATAAACAGAGTTTAACAGCCAATAGGCAGATTAAACTGGCTGCGGATCAAAACGCATCGGGAGCAGAGATTTATTGCAGAAAACAAGACACGGAATAAACCCTGCTCTGTTGCTGGAGCTCTAACTAGCTGGTTCTACTGAGGAAAGGCAGGGGGAAAGAAAATTACACTGTCTTTATAAATAAGCATCAGCAAAGCTGTTCCTGGCATGCTTTCCTGCCTCAGTCTATACCACCCAGTGGGGTAAATATCTCATTCCAATAATACCACTCATTAAATGGCTGTGGGATAAGGAATTTAATAAATTCCACACAGCATGTGAATGATGATCAGGCCAGGAGCTTTATGCACTTTGGCTTGTGACATATACCACTGGGATACGGGATAATTAAGGGAATATTCCCTCCTGTCTCCAGATCTCTAGAGACTGTAGGGCATGCTGAGCCTTCTGCTTCAAGGGGTATAAATAGAGCAAATGGGATGAAATGAGATGGGATACATAGTTTGAATACCAGTCAAAACTACAAGGCAGGGGCATGGTCCTCTATAGTCTTGCACTTATGGAGCTTTAGATGACCTGGTAAATAACTTTATTCATCCTGCATCCAAGGTGTGTAATATGCCTGTATGCTTGTTTCATGATTCATTTTGACTCCTCATTACAAGGGTAAAAGCCTTTTTAGATCATATATGCCCTGTGTGCCTGGGGACAAGAACAAGACGATTCCTTACTCCACTGCATTGCTATTAATCTGTTATAAGGATTTCTCATCTGAGACATTCAACTCTAGACTGGACTCTGTCTAGTAAAAAGGTACTTCTTCACACTTGAAATTCATTGAATGTGTCACATAATGTGAAACCTAAATTTACACATCTCGTATTTCTGATCAGAATTCCCAGGCAGAAACTTGACTTATCCTGCAGCTGATGTATATGAGACGTGCCTGTATGCATACCTGGAGGTCCTTTCAGTTTCTAGTTATAATGGAAGAAGCCCTTCCAGCCTGCATGTACCCAGTCTCCTGTGCATACTGACTAACCTTTGGTGGGGTGTTCAGAAAATGTAAAAGAATTGGTAACATCCCCTTTATGTGAATGCATGCCACATAATGCAGTACAAATGGAGGGATTGCGTCTTCTCCCCACAGCCATCAGGGAAATTGGCTTGTGAGGCTGCTGTGAATCAGCTGGGGCATGTAAGCTTTTTGGTATCTGCTTCCA
>NW_008824762.1:2112815-2134842 GCF_000699105.1 Pygoscelis adeliae | reverse complement strand
CATGGTGTAGATATTGCCCTGAAAGGCAAAGGTGTAGAAGAATTCAGATTTTTTTTTTTCCTTTTTTTAAGCTGTGTTCTTTCTGTGTTTTGAAAATAATAAGTTAAAAGTTGTGTGTTGTTAGGTGTGTCCCAAAGCAATTTTATCTATCATTAACCAGAGCTATGGAGTTTTCACATCAGCAAGCTTTCAACATAGACTTGGTGCATTTAAATGGGTAGGTCTTCAGAGTTTGCATAAAATAAGGGAATTATTTATATTTTTTAAATTAAAAAAGAAATCTGTAGTCTTCTTTTGTACAGGCCAACTGCTGGGCTGAATTATATACTCAGAGGGCTCCCTTTCCCCATACCACAGCTCACCCCTCAGCTGCCTGAGCTGTAGGAATGGCTGCCACTTCATTTAACCTCCGGAGAAGGGACTGGCACACATTTTGCCAGTGTGTTTCACAACTCACAAGACAGGAGATCAGATATCCCAATTCTGTCCCTGGCTCTGGGAGAAGAATGTGGCTTAGGGGTCTGATAGGGGGTAATCAAAGCTCATTCAGCCTGAAAGGCGTTGCAGTTAAATAGTGAGGATATAGGCTTACTATGCTGTAGTCCTGCTTTCTGGCCAAGGTGACCTTTGGTAACCTCTGCGTTAGCGTTGCTGTGAAATATGGCAGCAGCTTGAACTCGACTGTCTTCCATAATTGGGATTTATGGCCTTGGTCAGTAATAAGGACAAAGAAATGTGCAGTATCAATCACAGCAAGTTATGAGTGCATGAACCAGAGTTAGCTCAGGCAACTGGCTCTGAGGTTACAGGAATATTGGTGTGGGAGCAACACCCATCTATTTTTCACACCTGTCCCTGAAGCAATCTTATGTCATTACTGTGATTGTTTCTTTGTGGTGCATGTCTTTTCACCTGGGGTAGAAAAAGGGTAAGATCACAACATACTGAATGCTTTCTATTTGTCATGCTGTTGTATTCATCAGTATTTGGGGATCATCCCACAAAGTACAGTGGTTTTGGACAGATCTTTAAAAAATCAAGGCAATCTGATGAAAAACTTGTGAAAAAGCTTATTTTCAGAATTTGTTTTTTTTTCTTTCTATCAATTCCTTTTTCATCAAAGGGATTCTACTCAGAGCCTCCTTTCAGGGTGGTGTTTGCCGTTTTATGGAAATCTATACCACAGAAGTTTCTGTAGAAGTTAGAATTTCTGATTCAGCCTCTTCTATGGAATTTTAGCTCGTTATCTCCATTACAACTGCTTCAGTTATTTCCAACAGTTGATAAAAGTCTGTTCTGTTTTCTGATGATAAACGATATTCTGCCTCAGGAAACTGATATACAGCTTCTCAAAACTTCTGGTATGCAAATAATTGGCAACTGGCTGTTTTGTATTTGCTCTATTTTATTTGGGATATTTCTAGGCGTATGGAGTGATAAACGTAGGGTCACTCTATAGATGTGGACATTGGTAAGCTACAGTCTCCAAAGTGGCTAATGGATTTTTCTAAAATTATGTTAGATGGCTTCCAAGATAATAATATGATGCACCTTTTCCAATTAAAGCTAATCTTACTTTTTCTATTTCAAAATTTACATACCTGCAGTGCAGTTGAGCAGCATCAGTTCTGCTTAATTATCCAATCCTTCACAGTTATAATGGAAAGTTCTTCAGTTTCTAATCTTTTTTTCCTATTTACATTTTTTCCCCTTACTTTTGAGTTGTTTTGCATGTAAGTGCTTCCACTGTCACAATGGCTTTCATAAGACTGAAGGGAAAACAAGCACCTTTCTGCCAGGTGTTTTGAATCTACTTCTTCTTCTCTCTTAATAAAAAGCAGTGTTCCATCTGCTCTTGAACGTGCACATCTCCATTGCCAGTCCTATCCCAACCTCACACCCCTCCAGCTGTGCACATGTTTCTTATTACCAGACAAGTCTGTGGAGGAGGACGGCAATTACTGCTTGGTCCCCATCTGAAACAAATTCCCAAGATGAAGGATAGCTTCTCAGATTGAAAGTTCTTGTAAGAATAATAATGCCTTTCAGGCCCTTAGCAGTTTAGGTTTCCTTCAAAAAGGAACACCTCTCAGGAAGAGGTGCCATAGGAAACCTATATGTTGTGTTTAATTTTATTCTTGGCAAATCTTGTTATTGACATAGATGATCTGAGTGATGTTTCTTATGGGTTTGGAATGGGTGAAGAATTAACCATTCCAAAAACCAGCTGAGGGTAGACAGACACACTTAGATGTGCCCTCAAAATCAGCATGTTCTTTAGAATCAAACCTGTTTATATATTTATTATGTTCAATTTTTTTTCTGTGGGTACGGGAGAATTAGTGGAAGCATTATGAAAGCACTGGTTTTCTTGCATTATTTTTGAATCTGAAGGACAGGAATCTGGAAAAAAAGCTAAACCTGGAAGTGCATGGTATGTGTGTTCGTATTTGTATACATTGGATTGTTGTTCCTATCAGTGACACTCTGCAGTGGACCCGTCCTGCAGTGGACCCAGTAGACCCACTCATGTAAACATGAAGGCGGTATAGCAGCTAGATGCCATCAAGAAAATCTTGTTGAATCAATCTTGTTCAAATTAATTGGTCAACTGTATATCCATGCAGTTTCAAATGGATTGGTATGGAAGTAATATACTCATGTGTGATTGCACTTGGGAAAATTAACTTCAGTTAAAACTTCACATATTTGTGCAAATACTCAACATACTTTTTCCTGTCTGTGTTATAAAATTAGATCTCTGTTGTAAGTTTCCTTATGATGCTGTGATATTTTAATGCTTGTCCCTCCTCACCAAAAAAGAAATGCTTTCCTGTATTGGGGAAGATTGAACCAGGCAACAAAGAAGGTTTCTCTCTGGGTATCATATGGAGAATGAACTTGTCATATTTAAATGTACTCAGAATTGCAATCTAGCAAGTGTTAGTGTGAGCGGAAGGGAGACAGTAGAATTGCCATAGTGGAAAGGAGAGGTACAATGAAGAGTTTGTGTCCTGGGGAGATGGGCAAGGTGTGGTAGCAGCTGTAAAACACTAGAGAGGCAGATCTGGACACCCCTGCCAGTAACAGATCAAATGAGAAGACCAGAAGAAAGAGCTGGAAGAGATGTCAAGTACTGTCTTATGAGTAAGTTAGATAGTTACAGACATCCTTGGTGGTCCTGGGAGCCTGGGGACCTTGTGGGCTCATAATGTCCTTTTGGAAGCCGCCTTCTGCTATTCAGATGGGTTTTGCAGCAGTCCCTTGCTGCTTGACCTGAGATTCCTGTTATTTATGACCCTTGTTCCACTTCTCTTGGCTGGATTCATTCCACTGTGGTCATTCCAATGGGATTCAAATTTCCTGTCTAAAATAAATGCCTGTCCTCCATCAACCTTCTTCCTTGTGTCTGCCTCAGTTTAGCAAATTACGTAGCCACAAAGTATTGCCTCTGGTTGCTGCCTTCTCCTGTCCACCACCCTGTCATGTGACAACTTCAGGTTGGAAACATTGCTTCTGTGTCCCCGACTTCTTCCTCCAGGACAATGTTTTCCTCTTAAATTTTATTTTTCTTATGGAAATGGCCATCCTGGAGAAGGCCGTGTTGTTTGTGCTGTTTTAGGAAGGCAGGGTGTTTGGTTTTACCCACAGCAGCTAGAGTGCAGTATGTTGTTTCTATAAATGGACTGCTACTGTGTTTTGTTATGAAATGTCCTTTGATATAGATGGCCGTGGTCTTACAGCTTCCAAATATATTTCATTCTGTAAAAATGACCAATCTCTCTGTACCCATGGGGTATGTACATACCTGTTTCCAAGAACTCAGTTGTGCCATCCTGAAATTAAACTGAGAACTGCTGACTTAATGTTGAGAGCCGAGTGTTGATGCAGACATCTCTTTCCCATCCCTTCTGCTTCTGCCTTTGAGCTCTGGACCTGGACCGGCCAATTCTGGGGAAAAACAGAGGACAAGAAATGGTCTCATAGTTCTCTGGTTACGACACAGATCCTCCAGTGGTCTGGTACTAAAGAAAGGAAGTTGTGCATAGAAAAAGGACTCTGATCCTTCCAAACTGTGATGTGGGGTATTGGTTCAGGTCAAGGTGTAGAAGAGCTCTGCTCAATCTTGATCCAAATGAACCTGAAGTTATCAGACTTTCAAACACTCATTCTCGAGTGAAATGTGAGAATGCACCGGTTCCAGAAATGTGACAAGCATTTATAACTGTTGCGGTTTGTGGCCATTTTATAGATAATGTTTTTTTGGTTTCATTGCTTCCTGTGACCAGCAAGATTAGGTGCAGGGATGGGAAAAAAAGAGATCAAAGCAATAGGCAGAACACTGAAAATTTGTGAAACAGTTTTACTGGCAGAGGCACAAAAGATTTCTCCAGACTAAGCTCAGAGAAATGTCCGAGCCTGTAAGAGTTTGCTTTCCAAATTCATCTTTGAGTTTTATGTGGTTTGCTCATCAGTGCCACAGCAATGGGACACCGCATTTCCCAGGGATAATTAAATACTCCCATAATGTTGCCAGGTGACCCGTAGGTCCCGCAGTAACATTACTCAGAGAGACAGAAATGGGACCTCAAGACAAAGCCCTTCCTTCAGTCGTCTATTTTCCTGTTTTCAGGAAAGCAGCAGGTCACGCAGGGCATGAGGCTTATGAGCCAATGAGGAATTTTAACACGAAATGGTGGATTTCGGAGAAATGATCCGACCACTCAGGGCTGGAGTCTTGTGAACATTTATTCTTCATGATGTATGTGGTAATTGTGACCCAGAAACAATGCCATATGCCACAGGGCTCTAAATGTATACTTAATTTTCTGTTTTCATTATATAACAATAGCAACAATGATCTATTTATAGACAATGGCAAAACATTTAATAACTGACCAAGATCAGTTCAGGGCATCAGCTCCTCCTGGCTAGGCATTAAACCTCCAGGAAATATCTCTCTGCTCCGTTGTTATTGCCTCATTATTTACACTAACTATCACAACCGTTTGTATAAATATTTGCTTTTCTGATACTGGCACCCTGAAGGAGTTCAGGTCAGGACATTGTCTGCATATTGTATAGCATTACAACGTGAAAAGGTTTAAGTAACTGTGGAAAAGAACAGGAGGCTTCAAAACTGACTGAGAAATGAAGGGGTCTGGCTTGGAGCACCTGCTCTGTACAGTTGGCTTTTATTAAACGATACAATGAGCAGCACTGCAGGAGGTCAGAGCAGATGATCTAATGGGTCTTCCTGCCCTTGAAATATACAGATTATGTTGCTTTAAAATTAGTGTCAGTGAAGCCAGTAAGGTGAATTTAGGCTTGTCCATTTAGATTATCACGAAACCAGTATTTGGTGGAACAGTTTCCTTGATCTCTCTTTTATTTCCAATGAATACAGTATCATTACGGGGGGGGGAGGGAGGTATTTGGAGTCACCAAAGAGGTCCACATTCCCAAATACAACGTCGGCGACCAGACTCGGCGACCAGACACTGTGGCATTGTGATAGGCATCGACTGAACTTTGCTCCTACTCAGTTTCATTTCCTGGGTGTTTTCCTTATTAGGCTGAATGATGAGCAAATTGTACAATAAAATATGTCTCAAGCGTATCAGCACATTGGAATTTAAGAACTCTTCCACATGTAATGAGCTGAGGAATTACAACACAAAACACACCTTTCTCTCAAATTGACTGATTAACATAATACAGTTAAACTCAAAGCAGCTTGTTCTCAACCTGTATTTAGCCTGAAGTGTTTTTTTTTGTATTTCAGACCTGACAAAGTGCTCATGTGCCTGGAAGCACGTGCCTGCTATTTTCCAGCTATATCAGTTGGTCTAATTAAAAACCTTACCTCTTCCTACAAACTGCCGCAGGAATCTACATGGCTAAGCAATTTTTTTTTTCTGTGTCATTATTTAAATCTGGCACTATTTTAAACCATTAGAAGCATTTTATGTATGAACGGCCTAATTTCTGGTGGCACTGACCATTATACCTATACTTTAAAGTTGGTATCAGTTTCACATATGGAAAATATGCCTTGCAGCCAGATAATACAGGAGCTAGATAAACTTATTTTATGAAAGAAAAGATTAAGGGGTGACTTGAGTACTGCCAATAAACAGATGTGCAGGCAGAAAAATTGGATGTGTAACTGAGTAGTTGAAGAAATTGCAGGATCCAGTCCCAGACACAGAAGCCAGAAGTCTGTGAATATTAAATTGCAGGGTTGTTGGTTTTTTTTTTTAATTTTTTTTCCTTAGAAAGTTTGATAAAGCAGTTATGTGCCAAAGGATGTGGTAAATCCTCCATCATTTGGCATCTGTACAGAAAGTTTAGTAACCGCCAACCTAGATTTGAAGTTTGTGGGCTTGACAGAAGAAGCAGTGGAGAAGCTGAACAGCCTGTGTTCTGCTGTAGGATAGATTAAATGATTGAAAAAGGGCCTTTCACTCCTATTTAAATAAGTTGGGACTGAGCACCTCTGAAAGACAGTGAAAGGCTTTTACACATCAAGGTGACCTCTGCTCCAAAAGATGAGTTCAAAGAGGCTGCATTGTCTCCCAACAAGAGTATCCAGCTGACTTGCCCTAAGACTTTGAAAAGCAGCAAGGTGCCAAGTTTACCTACTCATTGTGTGTGAGGCCAACATCAATCCTGAACTCAGACAAGTTTGGATTGGCCCCGTTGTGGGTGGGCACATTGAAACCTTTGAGTTTCATTAAATGGTGGAGTGTTTGATTTTGTTTTCTTTTGCACCAGGCTGCTGTCCTTGGCAAGGCTGTGTGATGTGAAGAATGGGTGTACCCAAGAGCCTGCATAATCCCCTGGTAATTTATGCAGAAGCAAGGGCTGGTTTGTTCATTCCAGTGAGATAAGGGCAGAGCAAAGGCTTGACATGGGATTCCCGGTCAGCCAAATGGTGTTGCCCGAGTTGCTTTGCCACACCCATGGTTTGGAGAGGTTGCTCAGCAGATCTCTGCCATGGTAGAAGGAAAGTATTTCATGGCAAGATTCCTGACTTTCTGACAGCAGTCCAGAGAAGTCTGTGCTGTGGGAACATGGAAGAGGAGAGAGCAGAAGGCTTCGGCTGTGCAGAGCTGCGACTGATGTAGCTCCAGGTGGCCGCACTGTTTCTTCCACTCTGACACAAGAGCATTTTGCTCAGATCCTCAGCCTTAGGAGTTTGTGGACCCATGCGGATTTTCCCTTGCTAGTACAGGCTTCTGGATAGCTACTTAAATCTGATGATAATGGTTAGTTTTTCTTAGTTATGTTTTGTTGATTTCTTAAAAGTCATCCATCGAACCTACTGGTTGGTTGAAAACCCTGCAAAGCTCCATTTCATTAAATGCTAGTTTTAAGTGCTATGAAAGTGGCCTAAAAAACCCTCCTTCTCTAGAGTTCTGTGCTGGAACTCATCTCTGCTGCGTGCTTGTTAGCCTACAACTCTTGCCAGCTTTCAGTCTTCCTATGCAATACAGCAGAAGCTAGTTTCTGTATGCTGGCACCTTCTCTAAATGCCAGCAGTCACATCCTATTATCTTAAGGCCTGATCAGGGGCAAAGCTGAAATTAAGTTACAACTCAGAAATCTGAAGATTATCCGTAAAGGTTCCTCTGGTGCATTGAAGATCCATGGCTCAGGAGTTCTTAAAAGCCAAAAAATTGACAAGCCTAAAGTTAATTTCTGGTAGAAACATTTGTTTATTCTCTAAGAAATAAAAATAAAAATGTAGAGAGTAAAAGAATAATATGAGAAATTGTTCTGGTTTCTGAAAACAATTTCTTTAACTTGGATTGGGGGAGGGAAGGTGGTGCAGTGTTTTCTAAAGAAATGTTAGAAATTTCAATGGAAACAATTTTTTCCACAGGTTGAATATCCTTTGTGCTGAATTGTGGGTTTTTTTGTTTGTTTGGTTTTTTTTTGTCAAAACAAATTGAAAAAAAAACCAACACAAGCAGTTCTGCCCGGGTGTTTCTCTTAGAAAATGTAACTTATTGATGTCTAAACTTAAATTCACACACCAGTGTTTCTAATAGACTGATTCTGTGGATCAATCTGAGGTTTCTCCCTTAATAATAACAAAACCAATAATTATTATTTGCCTAGAGGACTGTAATTGAGAACAGCACCTTCCATTCTCTTGTTTGTTTTTCCTCTTCCAGATGTGAGATGAAGACCTGATCTGACTGACAGATTAAATGACTTTGATCCATATAATATTCAGATAAAACAATCACACGTAATTGAAAATATCTGTTCTAATCAAGAGTCTTTGAGAGCAAATTAGTCTTCCCTTCTTCCTGCTTCTTGTTTGGTGAGTTCACTTTCAAGGTATGATAATAAATGTGTCCAAACTTGATCTTTCCTTGTAACCCTTTCCCAGAAAGGAGTCAAGGAAGAATTGTTCAAGCCAGGCAGAACTCCAGGACATGAAGCGTAGTCTAGCCTCTTAGGATGCTTCTTGACTTCATCCCATGACAGTTTCCATTGAGGCCTCAGTGACATCTCCCAGAGGTGGAATAACCCCCTGTAAAGACTTACCAACCTTAACAGGAGCTAATTTACCCTGGAACATAGTGATGCATAGAGGTATTATCTTCTGACTAATTGTTTATCTTTCTCCCTCCACCTCCCTATTAATTAGTACATTTTCACACTTCTTTTGGAAGATTTGGCTGCATATGGTATAATTAAAAATCAGAAATCTTGGGTGCTGAAGACATACTAAGACATATTAGTCTTAGAAGAATCTTGCTTAATGTCATTGAAATGCTATGCCAAAATTTGACAAGTTAAAATGACTTCAGTACTGCTTTAATAGAATACAACAGTCAAGTGATTTACACAGAAAGAAGAATGAAAAGCTAATCTCCACTGGGATCTTGAGAAGTAACTGCATTTACAATATATATGCAGAATATTGTAATGAGTTTCTTATTGAGAACATTAGGGCTGGTTCGGCTGGTTCTTGTTTGGTTTTGTTTTTTTTTTTTTCCTATAGCGGCAAGCGCTGATTTAACACCCTGCCTCCAGATATCAAGTTTCATTGAAGTGTTTCTTCTTAAAACTGTACTGGCTAGTATTAGACACTTAATATTAGTTGACATGAGCATCTAAATAAGGGTACTCATGTGCCTGCGTGAGTCTGGATCTTAGTAGCTTATTGTTATTACCTACCACTACTCTTCTTGTGGTCAATGGCAGATCACAGACTGTGACCTCCGAGAGCTACATAGAGTCTTGGGTTTTTTTTCTAGGAAAGCAAAAGAAATCAGTCCATATGCTCCCAACCTTATAAACTACTACAAGAGACAATTAGACTTTTCAAAAAGAGAAAAGATACAAGGATGATATTGGTCCTTTACTAAGGATAATAATCTTAGTGCTTCAGCTGCCTATTCTCCTGTTTGTGTATGCATTATGAAAAGGGAGACTTACCATAATGAACCTGAAGGAAGTTAAGAGATCTTGTAAAGTCACACATGGAGTGCTCAATTTATCCCTGGCATGATGACTATTGATGTTGTCACCTATACTATATACAAAAAAGGTGAAAGTGCAGACAGCCTGTCTCAACAGAGAGGTTTCTTCCCCAAAGACAGCTAGTGAGAAAGTGGATCCTGGGACATGCAGGTGAAAGCCAATTATTTTGGGATGATGCAAATATTTGCTTATCTGGGAACTGTCAGCCACAATGGAAGGATGGATGGGAACACCTTGGTTCTCGAGCTCAGGCCCAGAATGGCAAACCCTTTTTTAGAAGCTGAGTCCAAACTCGTTCACAAGAACATCTGCTCTGATCTTCCACATACCTCAGTGCTCAAAACAACCATAGAGACTAAAAGCTCCTGTTACAACATTCAATTCACCTCTGTTTTGCATAGCTTTTGCATGGAGCTTGGAAGGACTGAAAGGAAAGTTCTCCTGGTGAATATGCTGACTGGAGTATTGGAAGATACTACAGTCTTATTAATGTGTAAAGCCAAACACCACCAACTAGAAATATTACCATACACATATGCATAGTCTGCACTGCACTGCGACGTTGCTTATGCAGATAGGTCAAGAGCTGATTGCACTGCAGATTGTTCCATTTTTCACAAATTAGGTCAGATGAGAAAACTGTGGGGAAAAAAGTATGTGAATGGGGAGTAGACTTGTAAGAAAGAAATAAACACCAGCCCATGGAAAGGGGAGGGGGATCTCCTGCTGGCTATGAGCCCTGCATTTCTATAGGAGTCCTCCAGGCCCAAGGACAAGAAAGAGTCAGCCTAGCTTGACAAACTGGGTGTTAGTGGATACTAGTGACCTAAAGGGGAAAGGACTGTAATGCCTCTCTGGCTTGTGAGTATTCCCCAGGCCACAGCTCCCGCTTTTGTAATTTGCTCTTGTCATTTTTATTTATTGCCAATTGTTCATTTGAACGCATCGGCTGCTGTTAGTGACAGGAGAGTTGTGCGGTGAGAATGCTGGATGTGCACCATGGAAATATGTTTTACCCATTAGTGTCAGAGCAAGCCGATGAAGGAAACATTTGTACTAATTTTGAGCGGGTGTTTATGCTCTTAAAAGCGGCTCTGTTAAAATGACATGAAGGGGATGCAGGCAGGCACAAGACCCCAGTTCTTCTGTCTTCATGACATTAGAGGAAATTTGTTCCATTTACAAGTCAGAGTATGAGTTCTCATAGCCTTTGCAGAGAGCTATGCTTTGGGAGGCATAGATCGAGCTAAGTCTGGTCTGACTCAAGTGTCATTGGCAGGGATCGGCACCATCCAAAGCTGTGTATTCAGATACACACAAAACTTTGGAGCAGGATAGATCTCTTCCGCTAGTCTCACATCCCCTGGAGCACCCAGGGAAGATGAATTTTCCATGTTATCTAAAAGAAAAACTCATCCCTTTCCCAGCACTTGTCTTTCTAAATGAAAATATTAACATAATCTCCTGTCTTAGTTGCTTGTACAATCCTCCCTAAATACTGATTAACCAACACCCTTAGTCTTCTCTCCTACCCTTCTTGCTTCATTCCTACTTCCTTTGCCCCCTGATGCGAGCAAGAAATGATCCATCTCAGTGAATCAGCTGATTCTTTGAGAAGATGGCTGGCTGGACATTTCCCTTCAGGGAAGCTGCTGCAGGCAGCCAGTAACAGTCTTGTGTGGGAGCTCAGAACAGGCACACCTCTGAACACAGGCGGGGACTGGGCATCATCAGTGCTGGGAAAATGCTGCCCCAATTCTAAAAGCAAAGACTGTGCAACTGAAAACAATGCTGAGATGTCCCAAGAAGGGCACACTGTAGTATTACAAATGATCGCTTGCCCTTTCTTATATATAAGTCAATATATAGATTTACTTTTGTTTAAATTGTCAATGTTACAATAGCTTGTAGCATGTGTACTCTTACTGTGTTAATTATAGTTGCACTGCCATCACTGTATTCCACACCCAACTGTCATTTCTTGCCTCTTTTTCATCAACACATGCTTTCAAGGGAGTTTTGTCTAAGACGTGACAGCGTCAACCCAGAAAAGGGGCATCTGATAATGATATTGCTGCAGCTGAGCAGTCATTTTCCCCTTGAGCTCTGCTCAATCCAGCTACAAGCTTCAAGCCCTTGTCGTCCTCAGCACAGACCTGCACACATCTCCACCCCTCTTCTCACCTGCTGAAGGGCTGTGGCATAAGTGAGGTTTACTGTGGTAATGTGAGACAATTCAAGTTATATCTGTCCCTCCCTTGTACTGTCGGTGGGTAGCCGGTCCCAGGCAGCCTTCCCAGTCATATTTTATTCAAACCAGAACATTGAAAAGAAAAAGAGGTTAAATTAATAAATAGTCCAATTTCTCATAATTTACCATCTCTGGCACCTTGGGATGTCCCCATGCTGCCTTGGGGGTTGCTGCAGGTCCTCCCCCTGGGGAAATCTCTGAAACCCTTTGTCCCCAAGACCATCCTCCACTGCTTGCTGACCCATAGAGCAGGAGATAGATAACCATAATCTTTTCAGACTGAGCCAGAAATGAGACTGTGGAAAATAGTAGTTAGGCTGCGGTTGGGGAAGAATTAACTGGGAAATAGCATTTCTAAAGCCATAAAATACCATGGTGGGCTTTCTCTCCAAAAGCCCCTGCTGGACATGAGGAACTATAGACCAGACAGACCAGTGTCAGTGCAGACCACTGGCAGCCTGCTTGGAACTCATCACGTGCAGCATTGATGAAACAATTCTCATTTATAAATCATCCTGGGGCAAGCTCCCCCTTGGCCATACATAGTATTTCACCCAGCTGGTCAAGTCCCCGAGGGTGGCTTGCAGCCACAGGCAGCACAGCAAGTGGGTTGGATAAGATGTGTTATTTTTCTCTTTAGCATTACTATTTTTTTTTCTTTACGGTATAGCCCCATTATGCTGTTGAGTGCTTTCCTGACCACAATTGACTTAGGATAATCCTGGTCTAGCAGAAAAGGCATGATGAGATTTAGCAGCTGAAAGTAAATTTGACACAAATTTAGTCTAGAAATAAATCTCAGATCACTACTTTTTTAAACAATGTAAGGTGATTAATCATTATAACAAATTCCCTGGGCTTGCATTGGGATTTCCCAAACTTGGAATCTTTTATGAATGTCTTCTTAAAACCTCTGCCTTAGTTTCAATAGAGCTTACTAGCTGGATGCTAAAAGCTTCATTTGAATTCTTTGGCCTGTATACACAGGAGTTTGGATGAGAGCTCATAGGCGCCCTTCTAATTTTAAAATTCACATTTATTCAGTTGATCTAAGCCTTGTTGACTTCAGCTTATGCCTACCTGCTTATGTTTTCACTCCCGGTATGAAATCTCTACCTATGCTGAGTATGAAGCCTGTTTTTATTTATTTATGAACTCCCCATGTACCTTCTAGATTAATATCTGTGGGTGAGTATAACTCTAAAGCTATTGCCAATGTTGTCCTTGATATATTCTGTTTGGATAGCTGAATGTTTTCTCAAATGCAGCAAAGTAAATAGAACAAGTTGGAGCAAGTCTCCCATGTCTTATCTCTGTCTCTGGCTTTTCTAGAAGGGTGGATTGTACTCGCAGTAAGAAAAAGCTTAGACATATTGCAGCTAGAAATGAAGGTTCAGAGTCTTTCCCCAAATCTAATTCAGGCAAAGATGACTGTTTTTGCATCCATACTATACAAATTCTTTCTCAAAGTATCCTCATCTGCAATAAGCATAGTCTTTAGGGTTGTGTTTTGCATAGTTTACTTAGAGGCTCCTGCACTGGTCCACGGATGGTTCAAAGCAGGAAGGAGTTTGATAAAAAAAAAAAGGCTCTGTGATGCCTTCCTCCTGTTCCAAGCACAGCTAAGCAACTTCACACTCTGAGAATAAAATGGGAAACAGGGCTGACAGCGACCTAAAGAAGCTATACAGTGTGTCTTGCTGGCTCATGGCCAGATTTCCTCTCCCTAACCTGCTTCTGACAGATACCACTCTAATTTTCACCTTCCTCCTCAATAACATCTTCCCAGAGCTCCTGGCAATAAGAGATTTTTTCCTTAATGTCTAACCTGAGTTGACAATGCTTCCAGGGACCTGCAGAAAAGTCTTTTTACTTCCTCTTTGCAGCAACTTTTTATGACAACCCACAGTCCTTTCTCTTCTCTAAACTAAGTGAAATCAGTGCTTTCAAAGGTCTTGTTTTCTAGACCTTCAGTCATCTTTGGGGGTCAGTCCACATCTTGGTATCTGTTTGACTCCTCCACCTTGTCACTGTTGCATGAGTAAGCATGCACTCATGGTCAGGGGAGGAGCCTATAGGTAGGGACCTCTTCTTTGCTAGTGATGCTAAAAGAGTAGATCTGGTGGCAATCCAGCCTTCAAAGCCCCACTGCATGTCTAATGAAAGATACTGGCCAGGAACCCGGGCAAGGTATGCCTGTAAAACCCAGTGTGCCATCCACATTCCCTGCACTCTCAGAGCCTTCTCCCAGAAAGAGCTGCACTTTTCCTGATACTCTAAAGTTTAGACAGGGGCTTAGCTCTCCGTGGGGAGCCCTGGCAGGGAGAGTTGAATAGGCTTTGGAGGCGTCAGCGCGTGTGCATCTGCTTGGAGGCTGTGAAAGTGTGTGCTCTGAAGGACTGTCTCCTTCTGCATCTGGAAGCCAAACGTGTGGCTAGATCTGCTGGGGCAAAGTGTCCATAGCTGGCGGAGGGTGTGCTCACACATTTCTGTGCTTTGCTGAGCCTCGGAACAAAGCAACCACCCTGGCCTCCCCATCTTGCTTCCAAGCAGCTGACACCAGCAATGAGGAGATCAGCTTGGTAGGAGCTGTTCACATGGCTGGTGCCAGGTTGTGCTGTAAGGAACACAGGTGAATGGGATGCTCATGGACATCATCTGCGATGGACACGTCTCTGCAGGGCTGGGGTCTAGTTGCTGTTCAGCACACCCAGGATCATTCAAGAAAGGACCAGGAATGGAAGGATTTACAGTGGGAATGGAAAAAGGTATTTCCCAATACCTGTCTGATCTGTCCTGCTCCCAAGAGTCATACCAGCCCCTGCCCTCTCCCACTCCTATTGCCTTGTTGTGTCAAAGGGACTGCCTGTTGCTCTGCCACCTCTCCTTCTCTGAGCATCATAACTGCTCCTCTTATGGGAGCAATAACATCCTTACAGCCTTTTGCTTCTCCTCATGGTACAGTGTACACCTGTGTGCTCTCATGAGTACAAGGATACTCTTCTACACATGACCCTGTAAAACACCTTGGTATCTTGTAGCCATTGCACTGTCTCATTAAAATAAATAATTAAAACAAACAATTCTCCCTGTATCATCTGCTGGAGAGAAAAAAGCTGCAGCTCCGTTTCTGTTGGGGGATTACTGAAATAAGGGAGCCTGAGAATCGATTTATTTCCTTAAAGCCAAGACCATGCTAGTTGTTAACTCAATATAAGAGTTTAAGGCATTTAATATGTCTCGCTAAGCACTTTGCAGTTCTTCATTTCCTTACCACGGGGAATCACTTTTCAGTATCAAGTCTAAATAGCCTGTCTTCTCTGGAAAAACACTCGAGTGCATCTTCCCAATTTTAATAAAGTTTGGGTTAGAGAAGGGAAGTGAGCAGCTTATTAAACAATGCATGAAAATACAAAGGTTGCCACTTGAGCCTTGGGACTGACATCACATCATAAATCCATTGACACAGCTCTGCTCACCAACTGAAATGCTGCAGGCTGGGATTTTTGAGAAGGGATTTTTCAGTAGATTAATTATTGGTTTAGATGTAGTCCATGCTGTGACTATCCTTTAGGGATATGTTTACCTGTGTTAAAAAAACCTTTGTTGCTTTTAAATTCTGAAGAAGGAATCAGGGGAAGGGAGTTGGTGATTGTATTTGTCTATGTAATTAAAGGTTAGAAAATTGCATCTTTGTAATCTAGGCTCTTTTTCAAAGAGCAGGCTTTTGTGTGTGTGTGTGAAATTTGTAGCGCAAAGTGTTCTGCCTGCCAATGCCCCTAACCAACACTATTCAATTCAGCGCCTGGGTTATCCAGATTGCCAGATTGAATCTCAATATTGGTGCAACGAAGTTGTGACTTGGGATCCATAGGGATTGAAGAGCAGAATAAAAGACAACAACATCAGTGACAGCAGGACACAGGAATGGGACATGGGGATCACTGGCTGTGCAGGTCAGCACTGCAGAGTTGCTCTGAGTTGGTGCCAGCCGTGACTGAAGTGTAACAGAAGCAGTGGTGGATGCTTGGGTCCACTTTGAGGTTCTCCCACAGATCTGGGGATACACTGATGAGGCCTGGGGAGGAGTCTGGAAGACAGCAGAGAGGTTGTGAGGACAACATGTTGTTTTAGCAACCCCACTACTGATCTTGGCTTCTGAGAACCAGGTCTTCAACTTTATAAGCGATAAATTCCCTTAATCACCATGCAAAATTAAAAATAGCCAAAGAACTAGTATAAAACTAAAGGGGTAGGGCTGTAAATCCTTTCACTGCATACTGTTCAGCTCCTTATTTCTCCGTGATCACAATGGCACAAAAGTCCTAATATCATAACAGGTCACAGCCAATTCTTAAAATGCTGACAAAGCAATTTCACCCATAAGCAGTCTGAGCTTTTCTGATCACAGTGGTTCATTTGTTTTTTTCTGATTGTCCTTTTTCCAAGACTCTTTGTTTGTGTTCATAAGACATGAAGGTGTTTTTGGGAAAGGTTTACTGCTGTTTGCTTTGGCCTTGCTAGCTCTGGCAGTGTGGTACTGGCTACCTGAGACTTTCTCTGTGTCGTAGAAAGACAATGAGTGTTTACAGCGAAAGCTGCTAAATTGCACAGTGAGACGTAATCTCTCAAAATGTGGAAAATCAGACAGACAAAGTAGTCCTGTTTGCTTTCTGATGTATATTGTATTTAAGAGAGTTCTTGCAAATAGCAGGAGTATTTGTGTCAAGCGGTAACCTATTGAGCCTAATGTATTCAAATAAATTCTTGATATTTCTTCTGGAACAATAACCTCTTGTGAAATACACTGTTGGTTTTGATATGAGAACAACCAAATGAAATGTCATGTTTTTTTTTATTTGCAGGATTTACAGATTAGATGTTCCAATGATCTTTTAAACACTGATGAATTTTGGACAATTGCTTCCTAGGAATTTGCCAGAGACTTTGATTCTTTGGGGGTTGGGTGGAGAGGATGAAGGGTAAAGGTTGAGTTTTCTAAAAGAACATTTTCCCTAAAGGACAACTGCAGCTACCTATGCTCTAGAGCGGATACATATCTTTTAAAAAAAAAGTGATATGCAGCAAATATCCAGGATCTGCAGCACTGATTTTATCAAGGATGGAAAAAGCAGCCTGTAAGGTTTGCAGCCTTTTCTATCACAGAGAATGGTGATGTTAAAAAAAAAAAAAGTAACCAATATTTCTAGGAAGCAGGAACATGTTATGAACAGGGCATGGGATACAATAGGGTGGATGATAGTTTAGCCAAGCAGTCCCAGGGGGGAATATGCTGGGGGAAGAAGGAGCTGAAACTTTATGTCACTCCTTCTTGCAGTCTATGTGTTGCTGCCACAAGCTGACTACTGTCCTACTGAGACCAGTGGTCCTCAGTCTTTGCTGAGGACTGAGACAGCAATACTGAGCAAGTAACACGCTGTAGGTCACACCCTACGTTGTTCTCTTTGTCAGATGGGACAGGAATGGCGGTGGCATCAGCTGCACCAGAAAGTCCCATGAAGCTTTTGAATGAGCCAGGGACTGTTCTCCACTGCTCACATGAATGCTTTGTCCCTCTGTGTTGGGGTGAATCTGGGATGAAGGAGGGGTTTGTATGTTACCCAGCAGAGAACAGGAGAGCAAGGGTGAAGCTCAGTGATCTGAGCAGGGCTTTAGAAAATAGAGTGAAAATGAGGAGGGGGAGAATAAATCCACAGTGATGCATGGGAATTTGAGGCTTATGTGGAGAAATGAGGCTGGGAAAAACAGCTTTACTGGTCCTGAAGACCTTGAGAGCCATGCATGATGGCAAGGAGTCTGTAACCCTTTGCAGGGATTCAGTGCCTCAGCCTCTGCCTTAGAAAAAAATGTAAACAATTGGGTGTAAATGTTGGGAAAGTAACATGAAATTCTAACAGTAAAAGGTTGGAGTGCCTCTGGCAGACTTTGGAGGAAGACATTTAATTGTGTCCATATTGCCTGGTCAGAGGGAAGGGACACGGTTAAGTAGTGAGAGAGAGGGACTCCTTTATGGCTGGAGCACTGACTATAAACAAATAGGAACTGAGCACTACACTTAATGTTGTGGTAGACCCTCTGTAACAAAAGTGCAGGATCTATTGTGCAAGGTGCTTTGAGGTTATACGCAGAATTATATGATCGTTAAGCCTAATAACACACACTACCTTTGCTGAGCAGGAAGAATACCTGTTGTGTTTTTCAGTGCAGGCACTGCTGAGGCTCATTGTTCTGCAGTTTTTGGGGCAGATCCTCAGATAATGTACATCTCTGGACCTCAGCGTCAGAAAGGAGTTTTTCGTAGTAGATAGCCTTCCCCCTGTGTAGTCTGGAGCACTCAGCGGGGAAGGAAACAGCATCACGGCATGTTCTGTGCATTCGCTGGAGCTAAACAGGAAATCATTTCAATGGGACTTCCGTGGCTTTACACAACCAGTGGATCTGGCCCCTCTCTAACGAAACCACCATATTAAAAACAGCAACAGGCCCTAGATTTTCATCAGCAGGGAAGAGGAATTATAATCAAGTCAGGTGCATTCCTCTGATCAGGCTCCTTTGAGGATGCCCTCAGAGATGTAATGGAGGGAGGTGAAAAAGAGCTTGACAGTGGAGATGCAGTGTAAAGACACACGTACAACGGTCTGTGCCTGTGACAAGGAAAGGCTATCATTGGCCTAGAGGCTTTGTCTTTCCTTACTTTTTTTTCTGTGACCGGCAGGAATCACCTGTGGTTTCATTAATGGCCTTTCAGAGCTTCAAGGGGCTCAGGAGGGTGGCCAGGCACTGCACTGCTATGGAGGAGGGGGCTCAGACACACTGCATGTCTGCTTGGCACATTCCTATCCCTGGAGGGAACAGGCTGTTTCCTGATAAAGGCTGGGCTGGTGAGACCACGCCATGTCCATGGGTGTCACTGGCGGGGCTGTGGGCGTGCAGCATGTTCTGGCAGATGGTGGGTGGGAATGGCTGCAAAAGGGAGGGAAGCCACTAATGAAAGGAAGGACAGCAGGTGGGGAGCTGGACAACATCCTTTGCCATGGCATGCCTGATAAGGTGGGTGTTTACTTCTTTGGGAAGGAACAGCTTTGCAAATAAAAGATTAACTGCTAAGTGATCTTATGGTAACAGCCCTGAGCCATTGCCAATTTAGCCACCCAGCGTAAAACCAGGCAGGGAGAAAAAAGGTTTCCAGTCCCAAACACCCCTGGCTGACGTCAGTGTGTGATCCTCATGTCTCCACAGAGCTCAATGCACTCACCGTGTTATCACTATTTTGCATCTTCAAGAGGCTGAGGCTGGTTCACCCCTCTGGAGACTCTGACAGAGGGCTGGCAGGCCTGAAAGCATGGTGGATTTTTTCCCAGCTATGTCAGCTGGTCTCAATAAATACATTGCCTCTCCTTGCAAATCTTGCTTCACTGGGTAGACACACAGAGGAGGAAAGGCTGAAGGAGAAGGAGGAGAAACTCTTTTTTTATTGACTGTTAGCTGTGTATGGGACCTTCAAGCATCTCCAGGGCATGAGAGCCAATCTTGTATTGCAGATGTTGACCAGCTAACTTCTGCCAAGAGAGTGGGGCAGATGTTTGTGCTTCCCCTTGATCTGACACAAAGCGGACTGAATCCTACAGCTATTTAATTGTGTTAGATTGTGCTAATATTCACTTACACACACAGCTAGATCCAGCATGGCTGTCACCAACAGCATCAATGAAAGGTCCCTCTATATTCACAATCATGAGGCTCTTGCCTCCAAGGACTGTGTAAATCCTAGCTGTGAACACTGCTGGCCACCAGGTCCAAACTGTTATACATCTCTCTTTGGAGTGTGTAGCAGCTGGGGAAACAACAGCAGCTTCTGGATCAGCAGTCCTAAGAGACCTTTCAGGAAGAAGAATCTGGGAAGTCTCCCCATGGTTATTCCAACTTCCACCTGAAGAGACACCAGTATGGTCTTTGGAAAAGAGGATCCCAATAATGTCAGCATCAACAGTGGGCAAATCTCAGCACAGCCCAGAGAACCAGTTGCAGACTCATCTGCTTTTTAAAACAATTACATGTAAAGTTCTCTGCAGTTGCAGGAATGGCTGGTGATCTTCACTATCATTCCCTCTCTCTGCTGGTGACATGGTGCACTCTGTGTCTTTTGGCCTTTAATTAGAGGTCCTGCGGTTTGTTAGAGGGTACTGGGAAATGTCTGTCCACAGTGCATGGTCAGAGGATACTTCTAGAATAAACTTCCTCCCTGGGTTGTCTGTGTTTGGTAAGGAATGGCTGTGATAACTGAAGCAACCCTGTCTCGTCTTGAGTTCCTTGTTCCTGAATTGTCAAAAACACCAGTGCCTGGGAAGCTTGGCTGGCTTTCTCTTGAGGTCCTTCCTGCTTCTTGCTTCAGGCTGTGCTTGGTTTGGAAGACAGCCCTGGAAAACACAGGGCTTCTGGTTCAGTGGAATGGACCTTCTCTTTCCCACCTGAAGTCTGCCCATTCCTAAAACCCAATACTCCAGTCCTTCACTTGAAATTTGATGGGCAAGATCTCATCAGCTGGGGAATTCCCTGGGGATTTTTTTTTCCGCAGCATGAGCAGAGACTCAGTGCTTTCAATGAGCACTGTGGTGAGCGCGGGTTGTAAACCACAAGGGTTAAGTGGCATGTCAGATCATGGGCTGTGAGAAACTGCCGCATGTGTGTGGTCTCCCCGATTCACACTCAAGTGTTTTTCCAAAAGAAGGCTCAATAAACTAAACACAAAAAACTTCTTGTAAATCTTTAATTCCAGGTAAGGGCTTGACCTGCACCTCTCGTGAAATCACAATGGTGCTCAGAAGGCAGTCCCTTTCACATCCCTGGGATTTAGTATATTCCGAATGCAAAATAACCTGGGGCCACCTGTGGGTTTTCTTAAACTAAATATCCCACAAGTGTGAGCAAGTGCATTCTGACAATAGCCTAAACCAACAACACAGCTCCAGGCAGAGAGAGGGAAAGCCTCTTAGGGGAGAGTGACATCTACAGCCTTGTTTATATGATATAATCCCCTACTGCCTTAAGACTGGCCTGAGTCAAAAACTGTAGTCCAGAATTGGACTTTGCAGAATTTATAATGGATGTTAACATGACTTGGATCACAGACTCACCCTGAGCTCCAACTAGAAGAGTTGCCACACTTTCTGCTAGGTGTTGCACAAACATATAGGGAAAGTCAGGCCCTGTTCCAAAGACCTTACAGTGAGAGTAGCCACAGCAGAAGGGAAGTTGTCTTAGCCCCAGTATTTGCAAAGGGAACTGGGAAAGGCTAAGTGACTTGCCTGAGGTCATGCAGGGATTTTTTGGAACATCAGCAAACTGAACCCAGCTCTCTTATGTCCCAGTCTAACACTTTAAGCACAAAAACATCATTTTTCCAGAAGGAGCAGCTGTCAGATTAAAAAGCAAAGTTTTTTTGTTTTGTTTTTATTCTCTTTTTCCCCTTTTATTCCCACATTTGATGTACAGGAAAGAACAAATTAGCTCATTTAAAAACAACTGGAATTTTCACCCCAACTTGAGCATATTTTTCCAGATTCAAAGCCATTTGCTCAATATTTTTGTTTCTTAATCTTATTTTCTACGAACATGAGACTCTCTTCCTCCCAGAACTGCCTGTGCCTACGAGGGCCAAACCACCACTTGAAAGCTATTCCTGAAGTATCTGGGGCACGTCCAGAGCTGGGGAACACTGAAAAACTTGCAGACAACCTTGGCCTCTCACCCTTTGTTGGCATATCAAGGCAATCTGCAGAAAACACATTCCAGAAAAAAGGTTTAGATTGCGGATGGGTGATAGAGAGAACTTTGAATAACCTCAGGACTTTGGTGGCTTCAAGAAAATGGAAGCTGACTCCAAAACCATTTCTGGTGTGGGGTTTGGTTTGGCAAAAACAAAGTCTGATTGATGAGGTTTGGCCAAACTGAGCCTCCAGTTTTGTAGCCAATCTCTGCTTCAAGAGATTGTCGGTTCTTGGGTGTGCTTCCACACATTTGAATTTCCTCACTGATTGGAGCCTCCAGGAAAAACAGAAATAGCCAGCAGGTCCTTCTGTGACACGCAGAGTCAAAATACAGTCAAGAGCGGTGCTGTCTTTTCTAGTTGTGTGCAGCCATGGTATGAGATCGATGAATGCTGTACTAAACAGAGCGCTTGCTCTTACTTCTTAGCACAGACAGCAGTGAAAGTAATCTTTATTCTTTTACTGTCCTTCATCCTGGACTTTC
>NW_008824762.1:2107800-2112780 GCF_000699105.1 Pygoscelis adeliae | reverse complement strand
AAGTGTTGGGCAGGATGGTGCTCATAGGGAAAAGCGACAACTGTTTTGTGACTTCCTTGGATAAGTATGCTCTGGACCTGTTCATCAAGGACACACATCAGATCCCAGATCCATGCAGACAGGCCTCTGCAGTTTCATTTTCCGGCCTATTCACTCTGTGCCTCTGTGCTGGGATTGGTAACCAAGGCGTCCGGTGTGCTGACAAGCTGTTGTCAATGAAGAAAACACATGCCTTTTTCTGGCCCACATGAAAGATGTGTCGGTTGTAACCCACATGAGTCATTGCGCTGGATGCGATCTTCACCCCTCAGACAACTTGTGCTAAAATACTGAAATAGCTGGAATTGTAAAAATGGCTCTGAAAGGCCCCAGATCTGATGTGAGGAGTGTTTCTCCTGGAGTCAACATTGCCAAGGAGGGCCGTGAGAAGACTTTTCAGAGGTCTCCATTGCAGCCAGGCAGGAGAGAGTGGAAGAATCAAGTTGTCTTAGTTTTGCGGAAGCTTCCTGCAAGGGTCCTTGCTGGCCTGCTGGTGGGGCACAGAAGTATCTTTATGCCTCTAGAGTCTGAGCAGCCTCCAGCAATTCCTCTGTTTTAGGGCCCTTAACAGGTACTGGTGATCTGCATCTCAACGTATCCTGTTTTTTTTTTTTTTTTTTTTTATCTTGAGGTCCATTCGTCAGTGCTCTCAGTCCCATTAGAAGCCTTCAGATTTCCTCTGTACTTGAAATGTGTATTCTTGCAGAACCCCACCTTACTACTGAAGTTATAAGTTTGGTTTTTGCCTTTCTGTTGATAATTGCAAAGAAACGGACTCATGGAAATCTGTTGAACACAAAGTTTCAGAACTGAGCGTTGCTCATTACTTTCAAGCACCATCAAATGCTTTACATTTCTATGAGAATGAACTTCCTGAACAGTGTCTTTTCTGGCAGTTCCTGACTCCCTTCAAGGTCTTCCTTTGCTTACGTATCTGTTGTTAGTCTCCTGTGGTTTCTTTTCTGGACTTGGCTTGTCTTACAGCTGTTCCAGGTTCTCCACGACAAAATAACCCGGTCTACCACTTCTTCCTTCTGACACAGCTCTCCATGATGTTTCTTCTTCCCTTCCTGCCATGTGCACCTTTCTATAACTTTTTTTTCATTGCTCCAAATCCTTCTTCTGCAAGTAAGTGAAAAATCAGGCTCTTCTGGTTGTAATCACCTCCTTAGCATGTTCATTGTCATCATTAAATTTAAATGCTCCTCGTTGTTCCCAGACTGATGGATGTTTCTTGGCCAAGGTTAATAAACACTGACAAAGAAGCATTCACAGCACAGCAGTAACAATTTGGTAGTAGCTTCACAAACACAACCAGAATCCATGAGCGTGGATTGGTTTCCTGGGGAAGCGTAGCCCAAAGACTATCCTATATGCATGTGCAGGAGGCTGTATATTGAGCCAACCATTGCTCCAGCCATAGCTAGGTGCTTCAGGCATTTGGACAATTTGATTTTGGACTCTCCCTGCCCCGTGCTGGGTAACTGGATCTCCTAGTCCAGTCAGTTCCCTCACAGCATGTCCACTTCAGCCCTGTCCTCCCAGCTCCTGCCTTACCTCTGCAACTTCCCTTGTCTGTGAATTAATCATTGCCCACCGCACTCCCTGCCTCTCTCTGGAGGATCACTGCTCACTGTACTGAAGTGGGAACCTCTTTCTCCCCCATTCGTGGCTATTCTTCATCTGCTTAGACAGAGTCTCCACAAGAGCAGGGCCTGTTTCCACCTTTGGTCTTGAACACTACCCAGAAAAATGAGATTTTTTTTTTTCATTATCTGCACTTAAGCCTTATAATAAACATGCAAATGAGGACTGAAAATAATGTAAAAAAATAACATTTAAAAAAAAAGGATCAGTGGATTCCCAAATTCCAATGAGATAAGCAGACGCTGCTTTAAACAGACCTACCCTGTGTTAGCTGCAGCCCTGAAAGTAGCAGCCCAGGTCCAAGCACAGACTTCACAGGTGCCTACTTCCTTTGTCAGACTCTGTTCTTTCCCTCTGCCTAAGTTTTAAAGCTTTCAGAAGAGGATTGTTTGAGGTTTTCCTCTTGCCAACCCGTCTGCAGCCAGAAAGTCAGTGGGAGACAGAAAGACCCATAAAAGGTAATAGCCAAATAAGTAACATGCAGAAATTCCTCACACTCACCTCTGTATTGGCAAGGGAAGATGCAGCTGACACGGATTAGCTGAGCATGAGTTTACAGAGAGACTGGATGCAAAGGCCTCTAGATCTCTTTTAACCCTAAAAGCTTTGGAGGTAATTAACAAAACCCAAAACTAATTCAGCTGATCTATCTCTCTGTGTTTTCTCTACTCTTTCAAGTGAGGACCTGATGCTGTTGCTTTTTTCTGCTCCCAGGAGAAAACTTCTAAATGACAACTAATAATACTGTGAAGATCTTGTTGCCTCTTGGGCTCTTGTAACAGCCTCACTGGTCTTCTCTCTACACATTATGTCACTCATTGAAGTGTGCAGGAAACAGAAAAAAAGATATCTTTATTTCTGCATAGTTTCTGCCTTTGGGCTAGGTGAAACTGAAGTCACACAAACCGGCAACGCAAAAGAAAGGGATAGGGTGGAAAACACCCCCTGCTCTCTTCTCTTCCCCCTTGCAGCAGAGGGAGAAAAAGTTTTGTTTCCATGTGGAAGATTTTTCAGATGTTTCTGTCTCGGGAGTGGATTGGGGCTTAGGAAAAGCTTAGTTCACTTCCCCAGACCAGCTGCAATTCTCTAGCGCACCTTTGTCCACTTGAGTCTGGGGTAACTTGGCTCTTCCCTCTTCTCTCGTGTGCATAGTTCAGGCCCTGTCCTCTCTAAGTAGAATGGGATAATTTAAGTTATTAAATTCATGCACTCCAGGATCCAGCAAATTCCTCTGTCTTCTCCAATTCCTGTACATCTTCCAGAAACAAGTGCTGCTTTAACCCTTCCTACCCTTCCTAGCAGCCTGGGCTGCACCTGCTAGAAGCAGAGACCTTGAGTCCATAAAATCTCTCTATATATGCAGACAGCTCTGCTTGAATGGTTATCTTTATTGCAGGCAATGGATGAAGAATAAAGTGTTGTTCTCTCTCCTCTGCTGAATGTAGGAGTCTTTCTGTCATCTTGCCAAGCCTGGAGAAAAAAAAGCTAAGTTCTGCAACTCAAGGGGACAAATTATATTTAGCTGGAAATTTTGGATTCACTGGGGTGAATGATCTCTTCTTTCTCATTTCACCCAGCTTTAAAATAGGAATAACATGCTTTATCCACGTAGAATGGAGATGTATGACTCCACAGCAGAGAGGAGGAGTTTGTGTCTGTCAACTGTGTAAATATGTAGATTCAAAACTATTCCTGGATATTCTAAGGAACCTTTCTGAGGATATACAACTGGACAGATCATGGACTAGTCAAACTTGTCAAGATTCTGTTTTTAGAAAGGGGGTGCCCTCTTTAGCAGCCACTCATGCTGTAGGCTTATGAAGTTACTGGAACAGCCAATGATTCAGGTATCCTAGTGAGGACATTGCATCCATAACATTCACAGGGAGTTGAAAATGTCCAGTCTTTCACATTGAGAAACCTCTGAGGGTCCCAACTGGCCCACACAGAAGAAAAGCAGACAGCTTTTACAGTCTAAAACTCTAGGCTTTACATTTTGTATCCTTTAGAAAAATTTTAAGGGAGCCACAGCCCCATGCTGCAGCATACGTAAGATGTATGATGGGCTGGAAAAAAATTTCTTTTCTACAGTTAGTGTTGTACAGGGAGGTTTATCCCTTTCCTTGAATCATCCAGCCACTGTTATAGCAAAGCTATTGAGAGAGATGGGCTGTCAAAATTCCCCGGTGTAGTAATTTCTATGTCTGTCTTGGAGTGGAGGAACCTGGAGCATCAAAGTGTCCGTCTTAATAAATTCCAGGAGGGTTTAGAGCATAAACCGAATTCTGAAAAGCAATGACATGATTAGCAAGCTTCCAAGAATTATCTCATAATAATTCCCACACACATGCAGACTGCTCTCTGATTACATGACTAAATAACATAAATTAAAACCATCTTTTTCTAATATGTCTAGTCATATTGGTTCTTTCAATCTATGAAGGGTAATCACCCATTAGTCCAGCCAAACTGCAGCTCAAAAGAATTGCTCTCAGCCTTGTTTGCTCTTTCTATGTGTTGATAAATAGATCAGTGTCACTGTGGTTAGTTATGTTCCCCTTTTTTGTCCTACTAAAACTGCGGTAAGTTTGAGATGATGTCTACTAACAGGGACTGGAAACAGCAACAAAATGAAAGCTATCTCATCACTGACCAACACTTGTGTTAAGCAAGGAGTGTTACTTTGTGGTGTGGCATCGCTGAAGGTTAGGGTTGACACTGCACTTGTTCTTGCTTCTTCCCTCATTCAAATCTGGACGTTGGTGTCTAGCAGCAAGGATACCTCCTTGATCACTCTCATGGGACATTTTAGCCCATGGGAGGGGAGGATTTCTGGGGAAAGTGGCATTCTTGCTAGCAGACCCGTGAAGGATATGAAGGATTCAACCAGCCTCTCTGTGAAAATATGAGCTGTCTGTGATACATGTGTTTTGTGGAGAAACAGACAGACTTGGGCCTATTAGCTGTCTACTTTTTGTTTGTGTAGGTAGTGGGACTAGCTCCACAGCTACAATAACACTATCATTAGTGAAATAAGCAAGGAGAGATTCGTAGGGAGAGATGACATCCCTGGTTAGAGTAACTGATAAGAAGCAAAGACAAGGCATTTCCTGGGCCTGAAACTGAAGAAGCAACATTCCAGCTAATAAAGATGGGGGAAACTTGCTTTGCAGCTTGAACTGAATTGTGTTAATCAGCTTGATATTTGGCTAGAAAAAGGTATTTGGTACCTATGAAAATGAAAGGTATGTTAACAAAAGTGGTAACTTCAATAATTTATGTGTCACAGTTACA
>NW_008824762.1:2075478-2107766 GCF_000699105.1 Pygoscelis adeliae | reverse complement strand
AATCGTGACATAAAACCAGTATCTCTATTGTGTTGTGATTTTTAGGATGAAGTAGGGTTAGGAATTTGACATCCAAAGCTCATCTTTTGAAGATGTTTTGTGGAATGCCTTTGAAGATCAAGACTAAGAAGTCAAACAGAGAGTGGTTATATTGTGAGAAATGTTCTCCCACCGGGTGTTTCTGTCTTTCACAGTGTCTGCGTGAAAATGTTGTGGTGCACAGTGGTTGATGGGTTTCACCCACATACTTTCATGAGGGCATTTGGTGCTTTGGATAGAATAGATCACGTTCTGGAATGAGTACATGTAGGATGCAAAGCTTTGATGGTTTCTTTTGGATGGGAATGGGGCTCTTATTCTATGGGGTAAGTACATGTGTCAGCAAGTTTTAAATCTATTGCTTTGGCATGGCCCCACTCTGCTTGGGATATGCTTGCCATGAGAAGTTTTGCTTCTAATAAAGTATTTGGTGAGGCAAGGGCTATTTGGAAAGTTCAAAGGGAAACTCTGAGGACACTTTCTCTCAAATGATCATCTGCTAGCAAAGGCTGTAGTTTCAGGATGTTCTGGATGGGTTCCAGTCTAGTGTGAAATGTGATAGCTAAGTGTGCTGTTAATAGGGTTTTTCTTTTTATATTGTAGTGCATTTTACGTATGTTCTTCAGGAGGTTTATTTACATCTGTGATCTCTGTCTCTGGAGGAGTAGCCTTGTTTGCTGAATGTTTTGGGGCTGGTACTGGGGTTATCAAGAATATTCTCTTCACTGCCAATCTGATAGGATCTCGAGGTTTGGCTGCATATTACACATTTCAGGGAGTGCTTTGGATGGCTGCTATGTTTCTGGAGGCAGATGTGCTGGTCCTTGCTTTTTTCTATCTATAATGTTATTTGTAGGCTGCCATTTTCAAGGTGGGCTTCATGACTGGGAAGTATCCAGAGACAACTAGATAGTTTTTGACCTACTAATGGGTGTCGGAAACACCAGAAATGCAGCCCAGACAGAAGGGTATTACTGAATATTTGCAAACCACAATTCTCCTGAGAGCACAGGTCAAGGCTCATGATACCAGCTTTACCCCCACACATAACAAGAAATGCTTCCTTCAGAAAGGGTTCAGTCACCAGTTTCTCTGTCCACAAGGCTGCACTTGTGCAACAACAAAAGAAAAGAGACCTTCAAATTAATGTGTTAAATGGTCATGAAGAAAACCTTAGTAGTAAATCAGTCCTGATAAGAAAGCCACCTTGTGTTGAATGCACCTGTCATGGTCTACAGACCTGCCATACACAGTCAGCCAAATCACTCCCTCTGGTAAGCAATAGTCCCAAGGCATATCATAAATATCACTCAGGTAAAGGCTATGTGGAAAACGCAGCTGTGGACAGCACCAGGGAGGCTGGATCAATAGCACAGCTGGTCAAAAAGGGTGGAGGAGAGGGAAAAGCTGGCAAATATCTGACTTCAATTTAGTTTCTGTTTGATGTTGTGAATTTATGCTTGTCAAAATGGTCTGACTACCTCTGGGCAATAGCTCCCAGTGTTGCATTTTCATGCAATATGTGGTTAGAGAGTCATAGCTATTGCAGCACTAAATGCCCAGTACTTCACCTGCAGGGAAAGAAAGCAAATGCATTGATGTGAGAGATGTATGGCACTGACAGACAAGGCAGAAACTGCAAACCACTGTTCTGAAACTTAACTTTTCTGCTTGTAGGCACTGAAATGATCCATTGTACTAGATTTGTCTTCTTTTATGTTCTTAAAGAAAATGTTTGGAAGTGCAACAAGTTCTGCCAGAACCATGAGTCTGGACCTAAACCTCTGTTAAATGAACTCAAATCAGTTCCAGAAGTTTACTCTCAAAAGACAACTGACATGAAATGACAGTATCATACCTGAAAATTGAAGGCGAGCCATGTGAGCATATTTAACAAGTTCATGTTGACTTTCATTTCTTTTCTCCTGGTGGCTGTACTCATTGATAACTCACATCTGGAACATGGTAACTGATACCGGTCAACAGCAACAAAGATCTCTCATTTTCATTTCCCTCTCACATTTTATTCTTCTATGAGTGGTTCTAGAGGTTAGACCTGGCACTGGAATCCAGAGGACATTTGTACCAAATAAAATTATTCCCAACTGATTTTTTTTCCCCCTACTGAAAGTGAAGTTGGATTGCTCTTGATTTTATTGGTGGTTGTGGTGCTGGGAGCAAAAGACATTATGGTAAAGAGCACTACAATTGAAATAATCATATGTGTGAGCTTGGGTGGACCTGAGAGCTATGAGTATTTCTTTGGGAATGAGATTAAAAGGGACACTCTGGATAAACATCCTGCACTGAAAAATCCTTTCCTGTTTTAGTAACAACTCCGAAAGAGCAACAAGGAAGCAATTTAAAGCACCTATTGCATTTGTATTTGCTTTTCATAAAATGGAGTTTCTCTTGTATATCTCACCTGCTCTAGAGATTTAAACTAGGACATTTTATGTAGTACATTTCATTCCTGATTTACAGGTCAGGTTCACTTTCTGGCTATTGTCCTGTCTACTTTAGATTATAAACATAGAAGTTTTTCTCCTCTGTCTCAAAACAATGCGTTCCATAGAGAATACAGCTCTGACAGCCTCAAACATTCAAAAAACATGCAGCATCACCCCAAAATCATGACTTTGACTGAAATTCACAACATCTTAATATTAAAGTTAATAATAGTGAAGATTTTTTTTAAAGTATATAAGCTGAGTTTTGAATCATTAAGTTGCCCGGAGGCCACACACTTCCAAAAGTTTCTCTGTGACTATGAGAACTAAAATATAGGGGTTTCTTTTACTTGTGTTTCTCTTTTAATTGATTGTTTCCAGGAAATGACTTTTTTTTTTTTTTTTTAAGAAGGACTCAATATTACAAATAGTAATGAAGGAATGACAAGAATATATAACACTGACTTTGCATTCAGTATATGCATCCCTCACTCTTATCAGGGTGAGTGGTATTTCTGATAATTCTAGTTTGGCATTTTCCCTTTGTGTCTTCAGAAAGCCAGCATGTGAAACCTCTTTCTGAATAGGGTAACAACACATACTCCCTCACTTTAACAGTCCTTTTCCTTAAGAAAATGTGAAAATTCTTTTCTTTATTGCAAATTACATCTAGGGCCTAATACAGCTGTCAGAAATTATCTGAAAGACCCTCTATGTATAAGCTTGAGAAGGGTCAACTTCAATATCCACCATCACTGAAAGGACATTGTCATCCATAAAAAGCTACAGAAGTAACTTGTGCTACCTTGCAGGAAAGATGAAATTACAGCATGGTCACATGGCCCCAAGGGTGGCTATTTCTAGGGTTCTTCTTCAGGTGGCAGACATTATTCTTCCCTTGGTCCCTGAGCTTCTCCTGCCCGTTCTCTGCCTTTTCCTGCTGGACTTACACTTTTCTGTATGTCCTCCCTCCAGCCTAGGCTGCCCAAGGCTTCTTCCGCCATAGCTGGGAAATGACATATTCAACTGCAAGGTCAGATTCCTCTCCTTCTGAATTGGCTCAGAAAATGCAACACAAGTGTGAAAAACCTTTATCCACAGGCTGATGTAACTTGTGAGAATACAGCTACTACAGTCAATTCACCATAGAGTAATTTTCAGCCATAGCTCTTTTGCCACTTCTCATCTTAAGAGCAATAAATCAAAATACAGACTTGAATCCAGGGGGCTTTCTTCTTGCCAGAAAGACATGTGAAACCTAAGGAAGTGTGGTCTGTACACTCACACCTTGCTTATCTCTATTACACCAGGATGCTGGAAGCTGTTTCCTGGATGAGATGTACAGGCAGATCATAGGAAAGGAATAGATGTGGCATCTTATGGTTACAGACTCAAGCAGAGAAGGAACAGGAACTGCCTCAAACCTCAGTACTGGAGATTCCTACAAAGATGTAAAACGATCATGGAAAATAAGGCTTGGAGGGACTAGCTATCTAATCCACCACAGTGCCCTTGGTACACCGTGATATCTCAGGAAATTAATGTTAGAGATATGGCTGTGAGGACATTCAGAAAGTAAATTTCCTCTAAGCGCAAGAGAAGGTATTCACATTCACTGATTTATTTTTGTTCAGTGCAGAGGTGGGTAGGGAGTTAGCAGACAGACCCACATGTGTCCTGAAGTTCTCAGAAGGTGGAGAAAGACTTCTCCCACCTGAGCAAGAAAATGAGACTTTGCATCTGCATGAGAAACAATCTGTAACCTGGTGGCTCCATCATTTACCTCTCACACAGAAGTGGGGCTCTACCATGGGAAGACAGATATAGTAAAGGTGATTTCTCTGCAGTCTGGTGTGGGTAGAAAAGTACTAGCTCTTGGACAGGGCTGTTAGATGAATGACCACTCCAAGTGCAGGAGATGAAAGAACAAAAGGGTTAAACCTGGCAGCTGGCTTAGAAAAAGCAGTGACGGCTCACATCTGCAAGAAGGGGGCTCTAGCAGGAGGGGCCACTGCACATAGAGCACTGCACTGCTGCAGTTGCTAGCAGGCAGTGGAGAAGTCTCACACAGCTCATTTGGGAGGAGATAATAAAGTACCATGCCATTCCCAGAGGTAAAACAGAACGAAAGGTCTGTGGGACTCCAGATGTAAAGTCTTACCTTGCTAGTCCTCCGCACTGAAAATCTCTTTTAGAGTTGACATCTGTAAACTTTGAATTGTTCTAGGAGGATTTTTCCTTTGTTTTGTCAGAAATTTTAGTTAATCCAATGTCCACTATTGTTTTTATAGGCCTTTAGATTATATGCAGATCCTTCTACTTCTTTTTGTAATTACATGTAATCTCCTTGGCACAAAATGTTGTATGTAATTTATTAATGTTACGTACAGATTATATTCTTTATAATTCTATTATTCTCTTGCTGGTACACAGGCATAAACTAAGACACCAAGATGTACCTAGACCAGATCATCACTGTCCTAAATGCTTGCTACTGGCATCCGCCACTGACCAACACACTTGCCAAACTTTTCTCTTTATGTCCAAAGACTCTGCTGGAATCTGCTTTTCATTCCTTCTTAGGGAGAGAAATTTAAGCCTAGTGCTAAGGATGCTTGATTTTTCTCAAACTCCCCCAAGAAAAGGGTTTCATTAGCAATGCTGTATGCTTTATGCTTCTGGTTTTCATTTTTGTGAATTGTTTTCCGTAAACTGCAGACCTGGGGACAAACAAACTCTTTGTTGGAGAAGGAGCATCATTGATCCTGTGCCTGCTTATGCATCCCTGAAGAATGTGTCAAAGAAAGGTTACTTTTCTGTCCCAAATTTCACACAGATCAGATAGATGGAGAAACAAAGGGGAAAGAAAAAACCCCAAACCTTTCTTATTGAAGAGCCAGAGGAAATAATACTGAGAAAGTATTTTGGATCTTTTTTGCTGATATGTGGGGTTTTTTTATTTGTTACTGAGGACAGTACATGCACAGGTAACTCTGTGTGCTGCTATTCCACATACATGTCTCTATCTCCCTCTCATTTCATAATAATCCCATTTCTTCACCATCTATTTGACTCTGCTCTTAAATGGATGGAAGCTAAAAGACTGTAGGGGAGATCTCTATGTTAGAAAAATGACCATTATAATTAGTATTGTTTTATTCACTTTCTGATAGTCTCAGCAGAGAGACCAATCGCAGGAAGTCATTGTCTTTGAAAAATGGCTCCTCCAGGTTCAATTAGGGGTGTATTATAAGGCAGCATTATGGAGGTTTTCCAGATTTCTGTTACATCAGAAGAGTAAAGGCTCTGAGGAGTTTGGCAACATGTAATAATGCTATTTGGCCAAGCGTGGAAAAAGTCACAAATGCTACATTCAAAGCAGATCTATGAGAAACTGCCTTCTCAGCTACATTTGCCCTAAATGTATACGGTGCTTGGATGGTACACAAATATACCGTATGTCTCTCCATTCTACAGAAACTACTTGGATGAACTCCAACCCCAAAATTAACTGCTCAGCAGCAGAGACCATTATCAACTCCAGGTGCATGAGATCATTCTGCCCTTTTACCTTCAAACCGCTCTGTCTCCTTGTTCTTTCCTGGCACTTGTTTGTTTCTGAACCAGCAACCAAGAGATTAGAAACAAATGGTATGCAAGAAGTGACCTTTGGAAATGAAGAACCTTTACAAAATGAATGCCTCCAGTTCTCTTCTGACAAGGCATCTACCCTCCAACGTGTTTACAGACTGTATATTGTCACTCTCTAGCATAGAAGTTGACAGCAGTGGTGGGGAGCATTCCTTGGGGTCATGCACTTTGCAACAGCAAATACCTTATGCCTGAAACAAAACCAAAATAAATCCTAAAACCATCTCTTGTACTTTTATTCCTGCAACCTGATGGAGGAGCAGTAACTTGGGAGAGAGCAGCCTGTCTGGGACTGCAGCATCCTCTAAGGGTGGGTGTGCTGCAGCCTCTGAACTCTCTCAAAGTCAGTAGGGGATGAGTTTTTAAGTTCAGTGCCTCTGAAGCTGTGAAGGGAACACTATCAAATCTTTCTTGTACAATCTCTGGGTAAGTAGAGATCAGCCAGCTAATCTGTGTGAGCATGATTCATGCATTGCTCAGCTCTTTTCAGTAAAGAAAATGTCTTGATTCTACTTGTAATATTTTGTAAGCTGTGGTGATCCATTACCTCTTCAGCTCAGCTGGTGGCTTTGACCATCTCAGTTCCAGAAAGAACTGCAGAAAATATCAAGCTAAGTTTGTTTAATATTTTTACAAATAAATTCACTGCTCCGTGGTGTCTCTATTCCTCCTCCCTGAGACAGTCAGAAAACACTTTGTAGTGGTCATAAATACAGTGTATTGCTTTTAGGGGCAAAGTTGCTCCTCCTCATTCTCTGTTGAGCATGATGGAAATCAGATAAATCAACCCATAATGCTTGTTTAATCTTTCCTCCCCACTATCCAGAGAGATGCAAAGATGAGTGAGAGAATGATTTTTTAATGCTTGAGATTTATTGTCCTACAAAGTCAGGACACACATTGAAATTACTGCTTATGCAGTCAGTTTTGAAAAAGTACACCTTAAAGGCACAATGTTTTATTCTACCAATAATCCCTCTTTCAAACAGTACCAAAGAATGAAAAGGTGTGTTTCATAATCATAATTTGTTGCAAAAAAGTGGCAAAACCAGAGACATTTGATCTTCATTGTTTTTTCTGCAGTTGTTGGAATGAAGACATGTCTTCAAGCTGATTATGAACCAAATACTTCTGCGTTCATGCTCTGGAAGGGCAAAATACTAAAACAACTGCATCCCTCCTCAGCAAGTTGTTTTGCTGAGGGAACCGAGTAGCAGGTATTTGGGAATGTTCTGAGATTTTTCAACCAGAAAGAGGAACAGCTGACTCTCAGAAAACACAGCTGGTTTGCTTGGGCTTTTGAAATATGTTTACTGACCAAGAAGAACAGATACACTGGGTGAAATCTTTAAAGGATGTAACTCAGGCAAGTACCGTTGGCTTGAATGGAGCTAGTCCCTGTACTAAATTGGAATTGGTTCTTTGGGATGTAAAAACTCCATACAGAGCCTTCAACATCCACTTCGAATTTAGCCCACATCGTAATGACATAAAGTTACCACTTGATGGCTCTTTATTAGTTTAGATGGATAAAACGAGTTAATGGATCCCGACCAGTCCCTCACAGCACACGCAGAGCTTGTCTGCAGACTCACCAGAAGTGAAAGGACTGTGAAGCTGTGAAAACAGAGCCACTCAAAATACATATTTCTCCTCTTCCTCACTGGATCAGAACACCATGATGCAATCTGCCACTGCTTTCACTGCCCAATCGGTGGATTTCCCTTTCTGGAACTGTCTGCCCCAAATCTTTCAGTATTAAAACCAGATGCAAACCAAACCAGCAACAACAACAGAAGTTTGATAGCTTCTTTGACTTTTGTACACCAAATTCCAGAGGTGGGGGAGGAGTGAGAAGGGAAAAAAGAGCACTGGAAATAAATACCCCTATGAAGAAATTACAACATCAAAATGTAATTCCCTTGTTCATGTTTTTCTTAGAAAGCAGTTCAGTTCCATCTGGCTGTGGGCCTGAAGCCAACGCTTGCTTCAGAAGAACCGGGACATTCAAATAAAAATAAATAAATAAATAAATAAATAATGTACCAAGTGGCTCCTGCACCCATCTCTAGAGCAGGGACAAGGCAGGGCTCTCAAAGCTGATATTGTTCCCAGCCAGCTTTGCACCCCCATGCAAACATTAATCTTGCTTAGGCTGACGGGGTTCAAATAGAGCCATGTTACACATGCATTCAAGAGGGATGGAGGCGAAAGGAGAGGATCAGTCAGATGACACAGAACAAGGAAGGTTTTGTTCTCAGCGATGGGTCACTGGAGCAGCATAGATGAGGAGATACATGCTTGTTGTGGTGATGATTATTTATTTATTTTCCTGACTAACCAGCTTTAAACAATGGTGTGCTATTCAATTGCAGGCTGGGAAACTGCAAAGAGCCCCTGAAAAGAAGTGTTTTGTCATTGGCAAAATCTCCAAATATTATTCTCTCTTTAAAAGAGGAAGAAGAAAAAATGGAAAAGAAAAGGAGGGGTTCATTTATTTCTAGCAGCTATTGCAATGTTCCAAGTTGCTGAAGAAACACAAAGCTCATGCAGAGCCAGGCACTGCTTCTGCATCCTAGAAATGCGCTCTGGCCGTGGCTGTCAACAATGACTAGGGATTTTAATTGTCTCTGGTTGATGGATTCTGACATGAAACTCCTTAAAATTTCTTGCTACACATGCTGTGCTGAGATGTGGGGTTTTGCTTCATGCTGGGAGGGAGAAAACCCAAAGCACAAGCCATTGGAGCCACCTTCCTAACAGAGCTTGGAGGTTTGTCCTGAAGCTCTCTGAGCAAGGAAGTAAATTGAAAACTGTCTCCTCAGTCGCATTTCAGTCAGGCTTAATGGGAACTCTCTCTGTTGTGAATTTAGGACCATGGTCAAAGCAAAAGCTGACACACAGCTTAGCAGGGAAAGAGGTCCTAGTGTGCTCTAACTCCTGGCAATAATTCTGGGGATATCCATGGGGTAACATGTTGTTTCTTAGTGTGACAGAATAATGATGCCATAGTGAAGTACTCCTTCTACTGAAGAGTTTCCCACCTCCCTTCCTGAGTGCTCCCAAAAGTTGGCAGAGACAAACAGTTGGAGAAAGTTGCAGAGAAGAGAGCCAGATTAGGCAAGGGAGATATATCATATACCACTCCTGCTGGCTGATGCACAAAAGCAGTCTGGTGTCAAGAAAGGAATCCATCCCATTCTTGCCTACAAGAAGTCAGGATTAGGGGCTGATTTTCATCTTGGGTTGGGAGATCAGGGAAGAGGGTGAAGTGGGAAATGAGAAAGAACAGATCTGATATGGCATTACTAAGTTGTCTGTCCTTAATCTTTGGCCCAGTTGTTTGGACAGCAAATCTGGCTTCTTGCAAGTACAGCCTCTAGCCAAATGCAATCCAAAGTTAGTCCATTCGCTTCAAGGACTTAGGGAAACAAAAGGAAATCAGAGCAATACAGGATTATGTCACAGATTTTAAACAATCTATAAAGATAAACAGAGAAGGTTATATGGCTAGATGCATGTTTTCATGTACCTCTGGGAATTTAACTTAATGTCTAAGAGCCAGGGTAAACTGAAAATTTGAGCATTGTTTCTTTTGCTTCAGTGGATGAAAAACAACCTTATTTAACATCTTCTTCTTAACACTCGCAATGTGATAAGTCAGCATTGGCTAATTAAGGGATTTGTGAGTGCGTGCTTCACCAGTTTTATTTTTTGGGGTCAGCCGAGTGAGAGGAGATTTAGCACCACCCCAGCTCTCACTGCCAAACCCATAAAATATCTCCATCAACCTCTGCTAGATCTGTCATCGATAAAGATAGTTTAAGAAGCCGTCCTGAACGCAGCCAGATAAGCGCAGAATCGGCCGATGATAAGAAGGAAGGGTGGGATCCCAAACTGTCACTAGTTATCAGAGCAGCAAGACCAAGTAAGGCACCAGCTTCCCAGCTGCCAAGTACCAACGATGTCAGGATGGCCTTGTGCCTTTGAGCACATCCCTGCTGACAGCAAACCTTTCCTGCACTTGTTGGGGAAGAAAGGGAGAAGACTACAACCACCCTGACACAGATGGAGGATGAGATCTCAAAGTGGCTGAACTCTGACCCTCCCTCCTCCAAGGAAACTATTTTGTTTGTTTGTTTCTTGAAGGGGAAAAAAAAAAAGAAATGTGGAGCTTTTTTATGGGAAAAAAATATGCCTTGGAGTTGGGATTTCTGACAGATTTCCAACAAGATAAAAACATGACAAATTTTCACCATCTCTAGATGCAGCCCATGGTGAATATTCACCAGGGGTGATGGGGGAGGGAGGGAGAAGGGAGAGTGAGAGAGAACCCGTTATTTCCATCTGAAAATAATTTTAAGGGGGATATTTATCCCACTGGGTAGAACAACTCTTAACTAAAGCAATGTGCCTGGCCAGTGAGGTACTATGAACAGGGAAAGAAGATCCCCCCACTCCGGGAGGCAAAACACAGCCTGAAAAGGTTGAAAAGTGCTTCTATAAGCAACTCGCTAACTGTGATGTATTTTCCCTGGGGAAAGTGCACTGCATGTTTTGATTTGGGTAGATTCTTGATTTCTTCTCCCAAAGCAAAGAGGCAGCTGGAAGGTATGGGGGAAGAAGCTGAATTGCTTGGAAGCTGCCTGCAGCCTGGGCATTGAAAAATCTTTGCTTTATAACACTGCAATTTAGGCATGCTGAGAATTAGTCATTTTTGGTGAGAGTTTTGTTAAGGCCTGTATGGAAAAAACATGAGGAAACATGAGGAGAATGAAAGATACGGGCTAAGACCAACAGCATCTTGACTGCTACAGAAACAATCCTTCACGGACTATGTCAGGAAAGAGGCATGTAACCTTCATCATCAGGTTCCTTTTCTAAATTTTTTGCTTGCTTCTCCAGTCAGGCTTGGAAGGGAAGCAGGACCAAGATGGCAGGTGGGTTGCCTATGATCCCTTTCACTTCAGTGTTGCTTGTCCCTTCTTTTTCTGGTGTTATGGCATTGTATGCTCTGTGGCTAGGGACCACCTTTCTCAGCTATGCTGATATAGCATTGAGCACAAGAAGTCAAGGTCTGGGACTGGTAGATGTCACCACAGTGAAAACTATGTAGAAGCAGGGTAAAAAGGCATTTGCTATGACTTAGACTTTCCTAAGTGTTTCCAGAAATAAAGTGCTCCCTTTCCACTTAATTTATCCCCTGGATTTCCCCTAGAGCTTCTTTGTACAGAGTGTTTTTTCTCTAGAAGTTCCACTGACTTCATAGAGTTTGCCCACCTGGGACATCTCATCTTCCTCACCTTGGTGAAAGATGCAGACATAAGGTACCATGGGCAGAGACTTCTGGAGGAACTGTTGGAGAGAGAGGGTGGAGGTGGTTTGGGGCTCTTCTCCAGGGTGAAGCATTTGCTCCAGGAAGAGCCAGGGCCATGTCAGAGAGCAGAGAGCAGAGTCAGCTCCATCACAACGCAGACAAAGCTTCCTGCCCACTTGCTCCTAAATCCCTAGATCCTAGAGAAATAGACAACACTTGTTTTATTTATTAAAAAAAAGATCAGTTTTATCTTACCTTCCCTCTCCTCATTACACATAAATTGCAATGACTCTTTGACTTTAACAAAGAAATAAATATTTTTTCATGCACAGGCCTTGAGCTCCTGATGAAACACTTTTGCAGCAGACAGGAAAGTCCACAGAGCAGTTTGAACTGGTAACGTTCATTTGGATGGAGGCTGTGAGGTTTGCAAGTGAGTACAAGTATTTCCCCAGGTCATGCAAGGAAAATTCCTTCCACACAAGATAGCAGATTGCTCTATTCAGGCCTTGGATCAGCCGCAAGCCAACCAGAGCTCATATACCTGCCTTCTCAGGAGGTTATATTGCTTCTGGTCTAAAGCCAATCCATGGCTTCTACTCAAAGCTCAGCCAAAATGATCTTGTGTCTGTCTGCAAAGTAACATGTAGCCATACCCATGATAACAGGCTTTGGAAAATAAAACCTGAGCACTGATCTGCAATGCTTTGAAGAAATGACTTTGAATGCCAGGACCACTCTTGCTTAACAGATTTCAGCCTAATCTGATTTATTTATTGTTTAACCTGCCATGTGCCTGCAAACCAGCTGGAAGTACAGCCGGCTAATTACTGGGCTGTGCCAGCATAGGCTGCCTTTGATTGCTTGAGACAAGATGCCTGTAAGATGGACAAGATTTAAGGCACACAGTTATTGTCTATGACCCTCTTTTAGATCCTAATGAGCTCTGAGAAGCTGAGATGTTCTGTCGGAGAGGCAGCAGGGCTCTGGCTGCATCAGGGCAAGGGCCGCATCTGGAAGTGATTTCATCTTGGGCTTTCCCTGTCTTTTTCCCCATTCTCTCTCTTGTACATCTGTGAGGTGGAATGTGTTTAAAGCACAATCCTGATAATCCCTCTAGATCTTCTTCTCCCCTATTTACATCTTTCGGGGGCATCTGTGCTAACATGTTTCCCACTTTTCCTCTAGACAAATGATACATCACTGGTTTTCTCAAAGGCTGCGTGAAATAGTGGAGATTTTTCCTTACTCTGAACATGTCCACAAGCTGAAATTCCCCTTTGTAAAAAAGACTGCTAGCTCCAGGAAGCAAGCTTATCCTGAGCAGGAACAAAGTGTATTGAGGATTACTCTAGTCCCTGTCTTTCATGCTTAGTTTAGAAATGGAATTGCAAAGTGAAATCACTCTCCATTCTACCCTGTTCATGGACTGTTCCTTCCAGTTGCTGCATATACTCCCTTTCTGATATAAAGAGGCAAGAGCGTCACAAGACCTAACAAAATCAGCACTTGAGTAAGCTAGAGGGGCAACTTTCTTATCAGCCAGTGTTTGAACTCTAACCCTTGGGGTGAGGGGGCGTAAATATAATTAAATATACATTGCTTCATTAAATAGACATTGCTTTAAGGGCTATTGCTGGCCCTAAATGTTTAAAGTTCATGTTACATCCACTCTACTGTGAAGATTAAGGTCTGGGCCAGAAAATGAGAAAGTAATAAGTAACTGACCACATTAAAAATAAGAAAACAGAACAGAACCAAAAAAGAAAAAGATGATCTCAATAATTTAAAGTCCGTTTATTGGCCTGGAAAGGGTGGAGGAAGCAGGAGGACAGGAAGGGCAGGAAGCGATGTCTACTCCACAAGGGTTCTGGGAATCTGGCTGCCTTTGGGGGACTGGGAGAAATGGGAAAATAAAATAAAAACATGTTCAAAATGCCAAAAATGATAGGAAATGGTTATCAGCTTGAAAAGTTCCTCCAAGGGTTATTAATAGCTAACAGCAAGGAAATCATGACTCACTGGGCAGATAAGTATATCCCAGCCCCTAAAATGTGAATTGGTTCAAAGTTGCTTAACCCTGACTATTCTATCGTAACACATTCGGGGAAGGGCTATCACCAAAGTATCACCACATGTATGTAAACCCATCTCTATCTTGCAAAGCACTTAAACATGTGCATAAGCCCTGTTACTTTTCATGAGCTATAAGCACATGTAAGTGTGTTAAATCTGGACAAAATTCAGCATTGGCTTTTGACTGCATTGCAAAAAGAATTGGGATATTGGTCTTCTTCAGACGTTTAGTGTAATTTGCTTTTAAGTGGCTAACTGGTGGTGGTTCTGTCTTGGACCATGAAATAACAAATGATCCTACAATTTCACCTCACTACTTGAATCATAGGCATTCTTATTTTCTGTTTTTTTTATTTTCTGGCATGTGTAGGTAAACTGAGGCACAAAGACATTATGGGCCACTCTTTTAAACTCTGTTTGCAGAGATGTAGGTGCCAATAGTTCCACAGCAGTCCATTTCTGGCATCAACAAAGGCATATTTGCTCAGGAGCATACATGTGGGTTTAACTACTGATCTGTAGACACATGAGTAGCAGATTTTTAACCTAACAGACATTCCTAAAAAACACCCAGGAAGTCTGGGGGCTGGGAGAAAGCTGGACTAGAGGAATGATTACATGGACAACTGTGTTGCAACAAGGTGTGAGAACAGCCAGTCAGATCCAGAGCCCCATTGTGCCCGCTGCTGCATGTTAGCACTGTAAAGAAAAATCCTTGTGCTGACAGTCAAGCTAGGTAGAGGCTGGGGGTAGTGAAACACTGGAACCGCATTTTAAAGCTCAAGTAAACAGGCAAGCAGTAAGCAAATGGGTGGAGTGGGCCAAGATCACCTGAATTTTGGCCAAATGTATAAGCCTTAAAATTATCTTTCCTCTCGGTTGGAGTGGTTATTTCCTTCCATGTCCAGCAGCTTTTCTGCGTCATGTCTGGCTGCAGCGGTTGACAACATGCCTACTCTGAAACCATGGCTATGAAAATGGCTTTTTGCTTATTAAGATGCCTAAGATATTCTCTTGACATAGCAATTATTGCATTTTGATAATCATCTAATCACTGAATGGGCCAGAGGGAGAAGAGGCTTCAGTGATATCGCAGTCCATTCCCCTGTACCAGTTCCTCTGATAGATGTTTTTCTACCTAGCGTGTGAAACGTCCAACAAAAGGGGTGCCCCAAACCCCCAGGTAGTCTGCCTGAGAGGTTTGATATCCTGCCCTTTTTAAGTTTTCCTAATGTCTAGCTTATACCTCCTTTGTGGCAATGTAAGCTCCTGACTCTTGTCCTGTCACCAGTGGACGTAGAGAACACATTGCTTCCTTCCTCTGACGCTGCCTTCTCCATGTCTGGAGTTGGTCCTCCTCTCTCCCCTCACATTGTATAGCACTGCAAGCATAAGAACACAGGGAATTTTTTCAGTGTCTTATACAATGGGAAATCATCCTGATTGGGCTGCTAGGAAAGAGAAGAAAGGCAAACTAATAAATCTTTTCCATCTCTCGATCCTATGGTTTTCTATTTTTGCATTGGAATGGAACATAATATTCTAAGCCTTTCAGCATAACAATATGTCAGGCAATGGGTAACAATATGTTGGACTTTTGGGTGGGGGATACTCTTTTGTGGCATCTGGGTGAAGGATGACTTTCATCAAACAGTTTTATGGCTTCAACGAAATATTTGTAAAGTGGCTTCTGCAAGTGTGACTGATTGTCTAGTTTCATTCTATTTTCTGTTTTGATTGGGTTATGTAAATCACCGGGTGTTATGTATACTCTGCATTTGATCATTTCAAACCCGTAACTGAAGAATTTGTGTACCTGGGTAAATTCATGGTTTCTGTGAAATTCTTGTTTGCTATAAATAAAAACTTGTTTACCCATATGTCAATGAATAAGAACATAAAAGGTGTTAGGAATAAACAAGTTTTTTTCTTTATTTCTTTCATGAATGTACAAGTATATTTATTTATTATACGCACGCAGCTTAAGCAAGGGGAAACACTTTGTTCATTTTTTCATTTGCCATGTATTTCATGAAATGTATTACACAGACATTTAGAATATATCAGACAATATGGAACATATTACAGCCTATAGCAGCTGTCATGATATTTCAAATATATTACATGGAATGACATAAAATATTTTCAACATATTCTTATAATTTTAACGTATATCGTGTGGTGTCCCATATTTTAAGCAGCAGAACAATGGGCCAATTCTTTTTTTTTCTTCTTTTAAAAATTGCATTTTATATATTGTCAGATATATTTTTACCATGTGTGCAATAAATTATATGAAACACGTAACACACATATGGGAAAGGTATGACTTTTTTGAGGGGGGAAGGTTGTGGATTGCTTAGCAAGGAACTTAAATCCTTTGTGCATTGTTTAAGCAACGGTCGGTATCTCTGGTCTGGTCTGCAGACAACGAGGTTTGTAAAACAAGTATTTGTGATTTCCAGCAACTGAGATATTTTCTGGTGAAGTTAAAATGGTAGCATAGAGTCAGTCACAAAAATCTGTAGCCTGGAACAAACATCAGGGATAGCTTGTCACAGGGCAATCCATTCTTTGTAGATCATGAGAAAGTGGTGAACACATGGCCCTTTTCTGCACCAGGTCCTGGAAAGGAGATGTATCACTTGAAGCAGCTAGTCTGAGCTAGGTGATTGCAACCAGCGATGGCAGGGTTACCTATGCCACAAACACAACCCAGCTTCTGAGATGGTTTGTGCTGTGTCCTTTCCTTCTCCCTGAAGGTGACGGGAAACTCAGAGTAATTTAGTTAAGCTAGCTGAGCCTTAGAGAAACCAATGTCTGTTTAGAGACAGTAATCAGAGTTTTAGCCTGTCAGGTTAGTGCACTGGGAATTGTAGTGTGCAGAAATCTTACAAAAATAGATTTAAGTGAATCGCAAAAACAGTTTTTCTGTCCTAATGGATTTCAGATGCCTATTGGTCACATTTTCAAGAAATATGTTAAAATCTGGACTAGTCTGAAGGTGATTTGGTCAAAGTAACTGTTCTGGTCTGCTCTCTGTCCTGTGCAACCCTGTGCTGCTGCTGAATGAGTCCCCTCTCCTGCGTGCTGGTTTTGGTGGGCAGCATTCCCCTCTCTCCGCTCTGCAGCTGCTCAGATCTGAACAAAGTCTCCAAACCCAAGCAAGATGAGATCCAAGCCTTAAATCCTAACGTAGATGATGCTTGCACTTGTGACTTCGAGAGGTGAAGTCAGTCAAGAGTGCACTTTCTCTGTGCCCTGCTAGACTATTACACCTTTTCTGAATCCCTGCAGATGGTGGGTTGCAAGGTTCCTATCTCACCACTAGAAATACAGAGGGCTCACAACATGCACCACCAAGGGAGGTTTTAGGCCAAGGGAAATAATCCAGTGCAGGATTTCAGTAGTGAGTCTGGATTTTATAAATATAAATCAGTGCTCTGAAAGAGTTACCCAAGCTGTTTAATAATAACTGCTTAATTCATCCACTAGGACTACATTTTTTATTTCCAGTAAGCCTAGAAGATCTAAGATTTTACTACTTGAGGCAAGGAGGAACTAGAGCCAGTGGGAACTGTCTTTTAGGCTTTGCATTTAGACAAACGACACTCCTCATTCTATATGAGCATGCCAGCCATAGTGAGGGGTCTTTAAGGTTCACCACTTGACATCTGAGGAGTGGACAGCCAGCTTCAGACCTCCTTTTATGGACTTGCCTTACAGCATGGTCTTTTATAGTATGATCCTTGCCTTCTGGTGCACCATGCTTGTAAACAGAGAACAGCTCAATAACGGGTTTATCCTTACCCTTTTTTACTTTATTGGTCATTATTGACTGCATGCCATCCAAATTGTCGTGGTTTAACCTCAGTTGGCAACTAAGCACCACACAGCCGCTCGCTCACTCCCCCCCACCCGATGGGATGGGGAAGAGAATTGGAAAAGCACAAGTGAGAAAAACTCGTGGGTTGAGATAAAAACAGTTTAATAATTGAAATAAAATGATAATAATAATAATATGATAATAATAATAATAATAATAATACACAAAGCAAGTGATGCACAGTACAATTGCTGACCACCTGCCGACCGATGCCCAGCCAGTCCCCGAGCAGCGGCCCCCCCGGCCAGCTTTCCCCAGTTTATGTACTGAGCATGACGTCACATGGTATGGAATGTTTCTTTGGCCAGTTTGGCTGTGCCCCCTCCCAGCTTCTTGTGCACCTGCAGCCTTCTCAGTCGGTAGAGCATGGAAAACTAAAAAGTCCTTGGCTAGTGTAAGCATTACCTAGCAACAACTAAAACATCGGTGCCTTATCAATTTTGTTCCCATCCTAAATCCAAAACACAGCACTGTACCAGCTACTAGGAAGGAAATTAACTCTATCCCTGCCAAAACCAGGACACAAATCCTCTCTTACTTGCTTCATGAGTTTTTCCCTGTAACAGCTGCATTTGAGTGGTGATCTTCCAGGAACGTCTTACTGAGTCTGTGCTCCCCATGAAGAAAGCACCTGTGCAGTTCAGCTATGGAGCGTGTGGGAGGGAGGTGAAACATACCAGTGATGGATGGGGATGGCACGTGAAAAGCACAGTCGTCCTAGGAGCTATAAGAGAACTGAGTTCAGGGAGGAATGACTCTGTGGATATTTTAGGTGATAAAACCTAAGATAAGAAATCTTGACAGAGCATTGATAAAGTCTGAGTTTTCTGTTAAAATAATGTGGCTAATTTGAGTGGATGTTCACAGGTGTAACAAATGACAGCTGTTGGTTGACACAACAGTTGCCTCTGTTTCTACACTTCAAATGTCTGATGGGTAGCATAGAAAGTGAGGCCTTTCAAAAGAACAATTGCCATTTTGTCCTTGACATGTTGCAATCAATGCTGTGAGTCAAAGTGTTTAGTCCACCAAGTCCCTGTGTTGCAAGTAGGTAAGATGTTTTGGCCAACACATGCACATATATATGTATAAATAACCATTTACATACACACACATATACTCACGTATATAGCTAATAAACCTGAGGCAAGACATCCATTGGCAATTACAACACCAATGATGAAAACTTAGCAAAGTTGCAAGCAGATTTCCATAGTGGGAAGTGCTCAACAACCTTCCTGATGTCTGCAGGTCTCTTCAGGATCAGTCACACAGACAGACAGGCAGGCACTCTGTCATGACTCACTCCTCCCTGAATCACCTTGACCACATTTCCTCCACACTGAATTCACACCCAAAATAATCCTTGCTCCCTCCTGCCTGTGTGATTTCCATGCTGGCGCTGCTGGGGCTGCAGCAGGGGAAGGACCGAGGCGTGTGTCAGAGCCATTGCATTAGCTCTCCCACATTAGAGGCGTGCAAGGAGGAGGCAGAATCTGCTGATGGAAGCAGGTATACGTGTGCCTCTGTGGGGGGGACACATTTGCACATCAAATGGTGAGATGAGGAGAAAGCCCCCTCCTCTGCACTTGAAGAAATATGGGTGACTGGGCCCCTTAGGAAGCAACCTCATAGGATAAGCAGCTCTGAAATAGATTATATCAGGCAGATAAAAGTGTTGTAGAAGCAGGAGAGAAGAGAATGGCTCCAGCTTGTCCCAATTTCCTGACAGGATTAAGAGAAAGGGGGAAAAAAGAGAAAAAGAAATATATATACCTGTGAGCTAGAAATGCAATTTTTTTTCTTTTTATTTGCTTTCTGGCTTTTGAGACTGCACCATGCATTTGGATCAGATAAAATAATAACTTTTTCCTTTTTTTCCATGCCTTTAGAAGTATCAGGCTTTCAGTTTCATGATATCATCCCTTTCCTGTCCCTGAGTTGTAATTTTGGGTGGACTGCTGGAAGCAGAAAAGCCTGTATATCTTCTCCTCGTCATATGAATTTTCCATTCTGCTTTGTAACTCACCTAGGGCCAAGAGAGTACAGGAAGCATAGAGAAAAGGATTTCCTAGTGAAAAGTGCATTAAAGAAGAACAGCTCAGTGAAGTGCTGACTGTGTGGCCTTTGCTTCTTTATCTGGTTGCTCAGGAGCAATATGAACTGGGTCATGATCCTTATGTACTGCTCCTCCTGTCCATGGATTAGAGATACACTAGCCCTGAGATTTTAAGTGTTGTCATTGGTTAAGCAAATGGGTGCTATCTTGTGTGCCCAAACTCTCGGAGTAATGAGAGATTGTGCTATCAGTTCATGGGTGTAAAGAGACTTCTCATTTTTGTGGCCATGACTGGTCACGGTTATCCTCTCATGTTATTATCCACATGTTATTTAATATATATCGAGTTCTCTGAGTTAATTCTCATTTGTACTAAATAACATCACTGAGAAAAAAAAAAGGAAAGAAAAAAAAAAGAGTTCATTCTTGATGAGCTTTTTCCACTGATTGAGATGACACCACAGTCTTTAGCCATCACAAGTCAATGGCAGGTCACTAAGAAAAATGCAAGCACTATACTAGGCTGTATAGAGAGGATTATTACCTTCAAAATGTGTGGAATAAAAATTCTGTTCTGCTTAAGTGGTAAAGCCACACAGAGGTCTTTGTTCCCTGTGAGGCATCACACTTCTAAGAAGTGAATAACGTTTAGACAGTCCAGAGGTGAGTGCTGAAGGCTGTCAAGAGTCTTCAAAAACAAGAGTTATGGGGAAAAGAGTGAGAAAATTGGGGTTTTCAGTCTAGAGAAGAGAAATCTGAGGAGAGGCTGCATAACTGTCTTTAAACCATGATATCTTGTTTTGCCTCAGCAAAAAAATAGCACAGATTATTTCCTTCTTCACTGCAGTTGCCTTTTATGTATTAATATTGCAACATGACAGATGCAAGGTTTTTAAGAGCAGATTATACATCATCTGTCAGAAGTGACATGGCTGTTGTTGATCCCACAGTGGGCAGGGAACAGAGGATGATGTCTCTGAAGGATCATGCCACCTCTTCAATGGGATTCTGGAAGTCTCTTGATGTGCTAATCTTAATTATTTCCTTCTGAGGAATGTTTTCCAATAATGTAACTAATCAAGCAGCTCTACCATTAACCCTCTGCAAATTAGTTATATCCTACCCGAATTGTTAATGCTAGATATGAACGCTGCACTTCAGCAGTGGTCGCACCAACGACAAATACAATTGTCTATTACCTCTTCTATTTCTTTTCAGTGTATCTTTTTTATACTTCCAGAAATCACATTTTCCCATCTTGACACTGTGTCCACAGAGGCCCTCAAATAATTATCAAAACTGCAGCTTCTGTGTGTAGAGTCCTTTATCCTATACATAAACTCTGCGGAGTCCTTTATCCTATACATAAACTCTGTTACAATTTTGTGCCTAGATGGATGGCTTTACAGCTGGATGCATCTAACTTGTGTTTTCTTGCGTTGAGCTTGCTGGCTGATCCAAGGCAATCTGTACCAATGACCAACCTTCACTATTTACCGTCTTCTGTTTCCCCAGCCCATTTCTCTTCTTATTAAGACTTTGTACACTATGAAAACTTTGTAGGTATTGGTATTACAGTTCCTCCCAGGTCACTGAGATCCTTGAAGAGCAGTGGGACAGGAATGGATGCCAGCTGGGCCTTTCCACAAATGCTTTTGCTTTGTAAGAGTTCTCTTTTTTACAGTTTAATTTGAGTCCCACAAGTCAACCATTTCTGAGCTGTTGAATGCAGGCCAAATGCATTTTGTGTCTTTCTAGTTTCTTAATTAAAACATCCTGCAGGGCAAAGTCAGATGCCTTACAGAAGTCTGTTACATCAACAAGATTATCTTTAGCCACCAAACTAGTAATTTTATCAAATGAAGATATCAAGTCAGTTTGACAGGAACTGTTTCCCATAAAACTTTGTTGATTTGCCTTATTTATATAATTGTTTATTAGCTGAGCCCATGTCGTGTCATGATTTCTCTTGGCATGTAAGGCAAGCTGTCAGACTTACAGCTATAATGGGAAATCACAGAATCATGAAATTTTGTTTGGAAGGGACCTCTGGACGTTGTCTTCTCCAATACCCACAACTCAAAGGAGGGCCAACTTCAAAGTCTGCTCAGGGCCTTGTACAGTCCAATTTTGAGTCTCTATGAGGACAGAGATTCCACATCCTCTCTGGAAACTGCTCCCAGTGCTTTAACACGAACATTGTACAGATTTTGTTCTTGATTTGCAATTTGAATTTCCCAAGAGGCGAACTGGGCCCATTGCTTCTCACCCTTTTGCTGTGCATCTCTGAGAGTTTTCTAGATCCACCTTCTCTGTAAGACTCCATTAGACAGCTGAAGACATAAATATGTTCCCCCCTTTGCCTTCCCCTCTCCAGGATGAACAAATCCATCTTGCTCTGCTTCCCGCTGTACATTATGTGCTCCAGCCCCTTAAAGCTCACTGAACACCAAGCTCACTGAAAACTGCAACGGTAGAAATTGTTGTTGATTGTGTCACATACCTTGTTACTTTAACAACTGGGAATGCACCCCAGGCTATATCTCCTACACTCCCTACGGTAAATGAAGATTGACAAACACCTTTGAGGGAAGCTTATTACACCTACCTTCGGAGGGGATAAATCACCTTAGCTGTACCATTCATTGCCACAGAGAGCACTTTGCACTTTGATTGTGCATAGAATAAAGTGAAATCATATAACTATCTGATTATCCTCTACGGTGAACTATAGATAGAACAGCCCTATAGTAGGAAAACTGAGAACTGTAAATTATATTTTCATACAATACATGTTTTTCATGTGGAATATTTTATTTTGTTTTTGTTGCTTAAGGGCCATGTCAGGGGGTATTTTAGAAGGGTGTTTCCTTCCCAAGATTTTAAGCAATACAGCTACTCAGATAGACTCCTTTGTTCTTTCTAGTGAAAGAACAGAATTGACAGAATGAAAGAGGCACTCAGTTTCCTTCTATGCTTTTTGTATACTCACATAATGTCTCCTTTTAGCTGTCTTACCTACGAAGTGATCAGCTTTGGGGACTTCAATATTCTTCATTAATATTGATTATTGCTCATTGCATGATCTTTTGGGTGCAAAATGGAACCGTGTCATCCTTCCCTGTTCCTTACCTCAAATGCCATGTCACACTGTGCGCTCAGGAATATGACCGTCTTCCTTGTAAGATCAACACTGATTATACCACAGTGTGAAAGAGTCCAAAGGAGGCGGGATATATGAAACACCTGGTTCCAATCTGGCTGATTTGGGTTTTTTTTGTCCTCCAGCTGAGAAGCCGAGGCACTATGTTTTGTTCCTGCTGCTAGGTCTAATACCCTGTTGACCTACACCACCATGGGATGGAGTTCCTCTAGCTTTCACAGGGATCTATAGAAACCTTTTTTTGCTTTCTGCTTATGACCTTTGTTAATGCATTGAGGATCTCCTAGAATATTGCACACAAGTCTTTGTAACTTACAGAGGTTTAAAATGTTGTTTATGGATGGAAAAACTGTGGAATGGGGGAAAGGAAAGGGCAATAGATTCACGGGCAAACTAATGTAAATATCTTCCTTCCAGCAGCTGGAAATAGACAATCAAACTGCCTGCCCTTCCCAATTGTGGTGTTTCTCTGAGAGAGAAACTGAGAGAGTTGGAGAGCTCTGACAGAAGAAAACGGTTTTGTTCAGATGGCCTGTTGATAGAGCTTGGTCCACGTCATGAGATTTTGGACATTGGTCAAACCCATCCCAAAATGTTGGCTTTTCTTTCAAGTTCTTTCCTCTGAGCAGAGCCACAAAATGGTTGCCAGATTAGCCTCTTTGCTGTTGCTGCCCTCTGTTTTTCTTCTTTTGGGGGGTATGGAGACAGTCACCAGTGTTGTTCTTAGTCAGTGACGTGGGTTGGTTTCGCCAGCTCAAACATCTGCCCAGAAAATGGTTCAGTTAGAGCTGGATAAAACAACTCTTGCTTTTTTTAAAGCTCTCTTATGCTTTCTAAGAATTTGCACTGGGTCTGTTCCATCTCAGAGATGTTCTTTTTCTGTATCTCACATTGGTCTTTGTGGTTTTTATCCTGGGAATTGGGCAGAAAGACAAGGAGGATGAGGAAGAGGAGTTTGATACTCTTGCTGTTGTGAATTTGGTGATTAAAGCCTTGAGAACAGATTAAGCTGAAATTGCAGTTTGGGAAATGTAACCTGATAAAATAGCACAGACTTCACTCCCCCCCGTGGGAATCACAGCCAGCAGCTATTTCTGATACGCAACAAGCTGAGTTTTCCCCCCCTAGCCCCCATGTTTTCAGCTGCCTTTGTTGTTCTGAAATGTTCACGTTCCTTGCATGTCTCAGGCCTTAAACCTCTTCCTTGCTAAAAAGCAGTCTTTATTTAAATTAGGGAAGCTGCATGAAAATGAAAATAAAAATGTGTGAGATCAGGGGGAAAAAAAAAAGATGAAACCTGAGTGTTCTTAGCTTCTCTAAACCCTACCCTTCCACTTGGATTTTGATGGCCGACGGCTGGGATTTAGGAAGCAATTTTTGTTTGTTTATTTGTTTTCACTACAGGCAGATGAAACACTTAGAGGGAGTAACCAACAAGACGTTGGGAGGCCACACTTAGACGTTATTTCCTCTTGGCCTCAGTGCCTGCCTGCGTCTCGAAAAGTGGAGGTACTGACTGGGAGACTGGATAGCTGATTGCCTTTGGAAAGGCTCCAGTCAGAGGAGAATAAAACCACATTATTCCTGTCCTGACAACTGCTTCAGAGCCCAACCAGTCTGGTAGCAACTTCCAGACCTGACGTGGGCTACAGATTTGCTGCTTCTAAAAACCATGCCCTGAATATCCTTAGTGATGACATGGTGGACAGCCTCTCTTTGCTAGCCTGTGAAAATTGGTCTTTGAGGGGAGACTTTCTAGGATCCTGCTAATATTCCAAGGGGAAACCTCACAGTACACCAACCGCTTTTCCATCACCCCCACCAGGGGATGACAGGACCTGTTTTTTGTGCAGCTTCTGGCTAGACCATCTACTTCTGATGACATTAATCAGAAAAGATGATGAGGTTCCTTCTTATGAAGGCCCTGTTGTCCTTTACATAAAGGAAAAGACTTGATACCGTCTGCCACAGGAGCAAATTTTTGTGCTTAGTCTGAGAGCAAGTGACATACAAGAGATTGCCAGGATGGTAGAACTCCTAGGACCCAGCCAGCAGAGGGAATGGCTGAGCCCATGAACCCATTTCTGCCTTTCCCAGTATTTAAAGTTGCCCAGGGCAACTGAGCTGTTGCAGCCTGACTGTTCATCCCACCTCCATGCTGCAGTTTACCAGGATCATGACATTGTCACTTCACAGGAAGGGCCCCTGGAGGCAAAGCTTTCCTGGAAACTGAACTGAGGTTCTGGAGCTCCTTGTTAGACAACTGAGACTGGGAACCTCGCTGTGCCAAGAAAGAAAACTACAGTTCGTGACTTGCCTTTCCCCTAATCAGTTGCTCATACACACAACAACACAGGCGAGCAGACCAGATATTTCTCCTGCGCCATGAAAGGGCAGATCGAGTGGCTGCTAACACTGCTCCTCCTTGGGAATGCTTGGGAGGGATGAGAATATCATGCTAAGGGGGAATCTAGTTAGAGAGCAAGGGAGAGAAGAGCTAGGACTGTTGTAGTAAATCTGCAGAGGATTTTTTCTTTTTTTTTGAGTCTGCAGGACACAGACACAGACCACATGGTTCAGTCTGATTGCATTACCTAGCAATGACCACACTTACCTCCAACTGCACCAGGCAGGGTTTCTGTGTACACCACAACACAGAGTATTTTTTCAAAAGAAACTTTTCTGAACTCCCAGTCTGACTGTAGCTGAGTATAGAGCCGGGATCTGGGTCAGCTCTTGTTTTATCCCTGTGGATTTTACCTAATCCTCACTGAGTACTGCCAGAGCTTCTCTAACCTCATTTTTTGCCTTTGGAACCCTCTGATAACATCACCTACCAGTTGTGGTTGTTTAGATGTCTTAAGGTTTTTTCCCCCTAAAATAATGTGTGTATGAGAGGAAAGATGCCAAATACAAAAAAACAAACCCCCCCCCCCCCCCAAAAAAGGCGGGGGGGGGGGGGGGGAAGACTGAGGAATATTAAAAGGAGAAACTCCTGCCTTTGATGGGTGCATTTTCCAAGGAAAATACAAGAAAATATAACAGACACCAAGAATAACATCCGATTTTCTGCCGCCAGCCCCTTTTATGACTTTAAAAACAGTCAGTTTTATTCAGCATAGTTTCTGGGAAGGAAAAAAAAAAGGGGGGGGGGAAGGATCCACACACTTCTAATCATATTCAAGTAGGCACTGTACAAAACCTGCTGGAAGCCAGCAGTGGTGATGACTGGCTCATTACCATTATATAAATAGTATTTAAAGTGCAGCTGGGCCCTCACATGAGCATAGACCTAATTGATGCTGAAATATGTTCATTTCAAGTCCTGTGACTTCACGTGGAAAATATTACACTGGCTAATTAATGGCAATGAGAAGAGATGATGCATTGCCTTATAAAACAAGCAACTGAAATGTTGAGCCTCCATCCAAAGGAAAAAGGGCGGGGGGGAAAAAGCTCTGGAAGTTTAAAGCATAAAAAGCCCCAACAAAATAAAATGCATGCTCACATACTCACAATGACACACACATAATCAAGAAATACAGACATTCAGGAGGAAATGACTTGCTATTTATCTAACGGCTCTCAAGCCAAATCTGAGTTTATTGTATGTCCTTGACAGAAAGACAGCACAAAGCCCAATGTTTATACAGAAGAGTTCAGGAAAATATAAATGCCTTGGTTCTGGCAATTCTGAACACTATCTACCTAATATCCTTTTCAGGCACTTAGCAAAGTTACATCTATAATATCACTATTTAATACATACAAATATGAGTTGGTTCAAGCTGGGAATACAGGCTTGAGTTAATGGGAGAAATGAATTGGGCACTGTTGTGCAGCACAACACACAGATAATTTTCATGGTCTTCTCTAGCCATAAATTGTACAAATGTGTGAATTGAAACTTTAATGAAAGCTTTTAGTCTAATGTATGGTTAACCATACTAGAAGGTATAGTGAGCTATGACAAAGGTGTGGCCAAAAAGATTAGAAGTGTGGACAAGCCATTTTTAGCTAAGGACAATAGGACTGGATCCATCACTGGTTAGTTAGGTGACTGTTTACGAATACCAGATTGTCCCTACCAAGATATGACCCTTCTTTACTCTAGAACACGAGGAAATATCTCCTGCGAGTTGTTCAAAGACACAGATGGGGGCAGCTCCATGCAGATACGAAGTCACACAAGTTAGAAAACCAGCATTGGGTGTCTGGCAGCTTCCCTGCCTCCAGAGGACTGTTTGGCACATAGATATTGTCCGTGCTTTGTCTCAGGATGGGATCTGACAGCCCTAAATGCCTGGTTTTCCAATGCCCTCCTAGAACACTTTATGATAGTGTCACTGATCTCACTGTCATAAAAAAACTGGCTCCAAATTTCTCCTTTGTTTATGTTTTATTACATTATTCATAGCAAATATCTTCCTATTTTCTGCAGTTTGGATGTTTTATCTCCCCTCCCTGCCTACTCAATGCCTGTTTTTCTGTTTTTTCCATGGTTTTTTTGCATCTTCAGATCTTTATCCTTTCCGCATATATCATATGTTCCAGTTCTTTCATCATTTAAAGGTGTTTTCTTTGAATTTCATGATCTTGTCATCGTCTTCCTTTCAAGAATCAAATTCATTGTTCTGGGTTTTGATCTTTCCAGGTTTTGTGGCTCAGTGACTTGATCCCTTTGCACAGTTCCCACTGACCTGTCTTGTTGCTAGTTCATGCCATAACCCATTTGCCATAAACCCTCGGCTCTTTTTTCTTTATCTGCCTTCTAAATCTTACTTTCCCATTAGTTCTTTGTGATGTTTTCTTTTCTTATGGGCACCAATGAATAGAATTAGACTGCTTCCTTCCTTTATGCCATTTACTCCCAAATTATACTCCCCAAATTGCCTTTCTTCTACTTTTCTGCTGTGGTTGTTTTTGTGACTCCTCCCAAATTATTGCTGTTTGTAAATTTCATCAAGCGCCTGATTATTTCCATTTCCAGAGATTAACGAAGATGTTAAATGAGACTCTTGCAGAATCCAAGTAGGCACATCTGTCTCCATGAAACAATGTTTATAGCTAAGCCAGCCGCAATGATTTTTGGAGTAGAATCTCAGGAAATAATTTCTGAAAAGCCAAAAATGTATCATCTGCTCAGAGTCATTTCTCAGTGATATTGCAGTACTAGCAAGTGCTGTTAATGTGGAGTGTCAAAGGCCACACCAAACAAGGGCTGGTTTTCCTTCCCCTGCTCGTCTTCTGCAACACAAGTGGGCATTACTTGGTTTGTGGATAGCTTAGGGTACCACTTACAGCCAGGACATCTCATGAGACAGTATAGCCCCACCAAGGGATAGATTGCATTAGCAACTCTCTTTTTGATTAAATTATCTGAGCTCTGCCTATCCACCCACCCATCATGATGGCTACTTGTGACATTTGCTGTCCAAACAACCAGTGTACTCCCCCCCTTGCCCCCAAAAAACTCAGAGCAAAACAAACCCACCCAGACAAAGTTCTCCGCTCTATGTGCATCTCCCCTAGGGAAAAGGATAAAGCACAAACAACACTGGGCAGATGGCAGCTATGTTATTTTCTGCCCTACTGGCAGGGGCTCAGAAACAATGGCAGTGAAAATGCATAAGACCCAGGACAGAACAAAATCAAATAGTTTCTCATAATTTCCTTTCCAAATACTTTCTCATCATTTCCTTTCCAACAGTTCAATGTTTCATTTCAGCAAATGAGAATGTCGTCATAACGGCCACAGTGGTAGAAATTCAGAATACCTATTTCTGAAACAAGCTCTCCCAGAAAGACTTGCTTATAGCTATCTATGGCCATGTATATTGTGTGTACATTTATCTTTACTCTTGCAGCAAGTGGGGCTAGTATGGGGCATCTGAGAGCGATAGGGGGAGAGTGAACTTTATCCAGAACTCCCTTCATACAATCTTTAAGCCTCCCCTGTATTTGTTGCCGTGCAGTCACACTTCCCAAATGCATGCCAGCAGTTCCTTTAATCACACCCCCACATGTTTTTGTTTGTTCATTAAGTGCCGACTGCATGGCCTGGGGCAGGCAAAGCAACTGAGACTTGCCACATTTCAGACTCACACCTGCATCTGGGATGCAAGTGATACCTTCCAAGTGTGGTCTGTCTCAGTCAGTGACTGTTCAATAAGCATTAATGGAGAGGAGGGGGCTGGGTCTAGGCCACCTCATATAGGTGTTTACCTGAAGCTCCACACCTGTCTGTGTCCAGTGACCTTGTCTGGCAGCCCTGAGCTCCCCTACCCACTACTCTGTTCAATACATACACCATTTGCAGCTACCTAAGCCTGCCGTAATCACTGTGGTGTAGAGCCTGGATGGAGTCCAAAGTGTTTTGCCTGAGGTTGTGAGGAAGATCACCGAAGAAAGCTGAGATTTGAAGCATTATCTCCCAAATCCTAATTAATTTCCCTACTGGCAGGGACCTCTCTCCCTCCTCTTGTGGTTTAATTTGCACACCTGAAATAATGAATGAAAATAGAGCAGGAGTGAGAGGAACGAGGCTGCTGGGCTGGTGCAGGGCTTTGAACACCCTCTGGAGGGGAGCTCCAGCATGAAGGATAGCTCGCTTGCTCCAGTGCAGGGGCCTTTTCCAAATTCAGCTCCACGTGGGAGCCCAGGTTACAAATCTTCTCAGGCCTCAAGGGTCTGAGATTCCCTTGAGGAATCACTTCTCCTCGCCTCCTGCCAAGAAAAAAGACCTCCATTTAGTGCTCTGTAGATGAGGAGCCTGTGTATGCAGCTGAACACTCACGTGGGCATGCAAGAAACGGGCACCCTTCGGGAACTCTGTCTGTGAAGTCTTGGATGTGGTGATGCCAGCAGACTTCAGCACTGGTCCTCTAACTTGAAGGCCTTTAATAACACAGGAGGTTATAGAGAATTTGTGATGACCAAGGGACTGACCTAAATTTCTTGCAGGATAGAGTCTTAGCAGAAATAATGCCTTCCTCCTCTTTTTTCTCATGTCTGTTTAAGCATTGACATGGATGCCCTTTAAGATTTATCTTCCACTGGCATGAAAGCTGTTCTCCAAGGATTTCTGATTTCACGTTGCCTTTTATTGTACTAACAAATGTTAACTCAGTTGAAACAGCAGACTCTTGTGGTCTACTGTTGTGAAATGGGAACAAAATATCTATCTTAGCAAAAGTAAAATAGACAGGGGGTAAAGTACAGTTCAGCAAGAGTTTTTACACTCCCTTCTGTTGTTTTTTCTCCTTTTTTTTAAATCACTTGGATTAATATTTTTTAAAACTATTGCTAGGCAGGAATGTTTCAGAGCTGAGCTGTATCTTCTAAACAGCTTCGACCTAGTGATCTCAGAGGAGAAGAGAAAAAGTGGCTCAAACCACCGGCAATCTCCAGCTGCATCTATGGCTTTGGACAAGTTTGATCCGAACCCAAACACTGACAGATCAGGGCCTGTGCTGTGCAATTTTTCATTTGATACTCTCCAGCTTTGATTTCTGGGGAGGGGAAAGGAAAGGGTGGGTAGGGGATCAAAGGCGCCAGCTACGTCCACACCCTCACGTTAAATCCAAACCCACTTGTTTTAGGATGTTAAAGAAGACATAGAGGAAAAAACAGGAGAAATATAGGAGGAAAACTAGAAGACATAATGTTTGCAGAGAGAGGGGGAAAAGAGGGGATTTGAAGCTCATATTCCATTGAAAGTTCAGCTGTGCAAATGTAAACCTCACAGAGAAACATACACATTTTTTTTCCTGTGGTTTCAGCATAGATACCTCCTGTCATACCACTATCCAGAATGGAACAGGAAGGTCAGTTTTACCCAGTCCCTCTTGTGCCATGCTGGCAGAGTCATAATGGATCATTTGAGTGTCAGCCTGGTGCCTTCCCAGCTGGCAAAGAGCAGATGCAAAATGGAGGAGGATCACAAGATGCCACTGGAAGAAGTGAAGTTGCATCAACACTTTCTTCGGGGAGACTAGGCCAAGGAGTGGGTTGAGTTCTGGTGCTCTCCTCTGATCAATGTCTAGATATCCATGCTCTCCCTGATAGATAGGCTATGACTGTAGAAGCATAGTCTGAGCTTACACAACCCGCAAATCCCATCTGCCTCTGGGGCACATGATCTCAAGCCTCTTCTAAAGTGGATTCTGGGGTGGGCTTATTTGTCCAACATTGGTTGCCAAAAGAGCAGCTGGGAAATGCGGAGGCAGCTGGGCCGGGCATGGTGAATGTCCCTAAAGATTGATGTAGTAGAAGAGTGTAGCTCCAGACAGTAATCCAAACTGGAGGGATTTCAGGCCATTTGGTTGGCGTCAGAGTGGTTGTCTGACCTTGAGGGCATAGCTGGGAGAGGTGCCATGAGAATAGGCTGAAATAAGCCAGTACCCGAAAGTATGGGGCTGGCTGAGGGAAAAGCGCTGGTGTACAGCCTGTGGACCCTGAGGAGAAGCTATGTCTAGATCAGCAAGGAAGATCTGCTGCATCAGACTGGCTTTGTCAAACTATTGAATTCCTTTGCAGCAGCCACTCCCAGGGCATAAGGAGCTCTTCATGAGAACCAAAAGCCTTCATGGGGTCACTGACGGTTTGGAATAATGGTTGGATTAAATAGTATTTTGTATATGTGTATACTAGGGATCACAGACCACTGTGCTATAGATAAGGGTGAGTATGTGGCTGTTGTCAAGGGCCTTGAGCCACTTCTTGCACTAACCTGGGGTTTGTCTTGCCCAGACATTACTGCAACAGCTGTTACTGGGGAAAATCCTGCCTTTCACAGAAGGGAGCCAGGAGATGGTTTGGCCAAGAGGGGTTCAGTTGAGGGTCTCCATCACTGCATCAGGAGGAGTGCAAAATGAAGCAGGTGTTGTGCCATATTCCAAAGCTCTGAAAGAACAACCAAAGAGCTTTGGAAAGGACCTTTAAGGGTGCCAAAGTTAATCTGTTAGTGATGAGACTTGTTGCTGATGAAATATCATGAAGAAAGTTAGGGGAGGATCTTTAAGGGTCTGGCTTCAGGGGTTGTACTATTGCCTGTTTTCTGTGTAGCTGGAAGTGCTGTTCGTCAATGATCCACAGACAGAATAGCATTTGCCTTGGGAGACAGAAACATTCTTCTAGAGTGAAACTTTTTCAGCAAGGACTGACCAACCCAAACTCCTTTTTAGAAAGGGCAACTTCTGCTGGGACAGACAGAATGCCAGTCCCCTGCACGCTTTGACTGCATGAGAGACAAGTGTTAACAGAAACTTGTGCTGGATGGATTTCCTGCAAGGGCAGGGCATGTTCTGAAGATGTGATTCGAACTCTGCCCAAAGGTTTCTTTTCCATTGCTGCCCTCTCTGGTTTCCCTTAATTAGTCAGCTTACGTGTCACTGGTTTGTCCTCCAGGAGGACTTCAGACATCATATTCACAGTGCCCCCAGCATAAGTCCTCTCTTCTTATCTGCTGAAGCTACAAAAGCAAAAATGGGCCAAGCTCCTTCCCTGGTGTGCTGTCAATAGTTACACTTCAAATGAACTTGGTCTAGTATGCCACTTTCCTTTAACAATCCTTCCCAATGCTAAGTTAGATAGGTTATATTCAGTAATTTCTGGCAGAACCTTCATCAAGAAATTCTCCCTGTAGG
>NW_008824762.1:2031844-2075451 GCF_000699105.1 Pygoscelis adeliae | reverse complement strand
GCTTTTTATCTGTCTTAATATCTGCATTCATGCTGATATGGGGCCTAGAGGCCCCTGTTTGTCCTCATACCTAGGACAGCAACAGTACCTAGGGAAACACATGCACAGTCACTTACAAATGTACTTCTGCCCCAGCCTGGAGGGTCTATCAGGGAGTTCATTCTGAATGGCATTGTTCATTCTTTGATCTCACTGATAGTGCTAGCAAAGGAGGCCCCACTTGGGAAGCCACTGCAAAAGCCTTATCTGATTGCATTTATTAATAAGCTCGGCTGGATTTGAATGATTCATCTAGGAGGGAATGCATCCCACTGCATAATCCACACACCAAGACATGCAGCCCTTGCTTTCATGAGGTGAACTATTCCAAAAGGTGCAGGAGAAACAGCATGGAGAAGGGAGGATTGAGTTTGGAAACAATATACTAGCTGATGTGTAGAATCCAAGCATAACTGGTAATAGAATAACAGCTGCTAAACTACCTGCAAGCACACCAAAGAATGGCATATCCTGTACAGAGCCATGAGACACGTTGCTCAGAGGACAGCCTGGATCCCAGACATGACTGCCTGGCATTAAGGTAATGGCACGGAGCCATTGGGTGTAAAGACCATGTGGGTTTAAGAGAACTTGCCCATATGGTTTCTGCCCTATAACCAGCACGGTCATAAACAGCATGTGCTATTTCCTCATCATCTATCACAGAGGCTTCCCTTGGCCAGAGACAGCAAAAGATTGATTATTCTTGGCTGATCTTTTCTTGCTGGACAGAAGCTTCCTGGTTCACATTCAGATTTAGTAGAATTGGTCTTGTCATTCTCAGATTACTAGTTCAGCTGCTCCATTAGGGGAACATCCAGGAACGGAGAAGAAGGGGAGAGGTTCCAAAACTTGAGACTGGAAAGTCTGAGACATGTGCATTTCTATTTTTCACTCTCAATATGAATTTGAACCATATTTAATGCAATGTCAGCTTTACGAGGTCACTGGCTCCAAAGTCCAACTTCCAAACCAAAGGTTCCTCTGGTAATGTGAACTATCATGCATTGCACCTCCCATTTGCTTTGCTGTTTGCATTTGCAACAAAAGGCAGTAGGTTAAAGAAAAACACAGAAAAAAAAATGAAGAACGTTCAGTCAGGGAAAACACATGGCACAGCTGTCCCCTTAGTTGTCACCATTATGAATATGAGACTTGCAAAGCCAGAAGCTCACGTCTACCTTGCTAATTACATCAACGGCAGGGAAGCACCTCCAGCAATAAAGGAGATCGCATTCTTGATTGCTGGAATTCTAATCATTTGTTTTTAATTTTGTAGGTATTTAAGCAGATAAGAAGAAACAAAGATTCTTTGCTGGATCTTTGCCTTGGAACAACTATTCATCTTGCTCCGTTTACCTGAGGCTAACAAGTTCCTTTCTTCACCTCTGTCTAGGTGGTATCTCTAGAGACTGAGTTCCTTGAAGTAATACAAGTGAGCAAAATGACTTAATTCAAAACCTCATGCAGGCAAGGAGAATCTTTGCATGGATTTCCAGATGCTATGGGTTAGATCATAAACAAGTGCTGCTTTACAGTTCCAATAGTGCAATGCTGATCACCTTTGTCTGCAAAAGCAGGGACCCAAGAGATCCTCAAATCTTTGCCTCTCCAGAAAGTGCAATCTTAAATAGACACACATGTCCCCAAAGCCTTTTTATAATGTGACTGCAAAACCACATTCTGCTGCACCAGTTCATTATTAATTCTTTAAGTAGTCACAGCCACATTAGTTCAAAGGCAGTTTTAAAAACTGGTCAGAGCAAGAAATGGAACCTGATTTTGAATGGTCATTTCACACCTAACTTTAAGCAAAAATAACAAAGATGGAGCCACCCTAAATTCACTCTCGCTCTATGATTAGAGAGCACTTACATTTGCACAGGTTAGAAATAGAAACAATAAGTAAAACATTTAAAATTAGGATAAATTTACTTTCATTTCATTGCTAGATTTGAACCTGACAAAATGGTCTATCTACACATTTTCCACTAGTTACTATCTTCCAGAATAGATGATGGATAGGAAACATCAAGCCAGAAGTTGATGTTACAGTAAGCTGTAAGCAAAAGGGAGTTGTAATTGAAAGCATTTCCATACCATGGGCACTGCTGAGTGGCTGCCATGTTAATTATATGATCCCTTCTTCTAAAGCAATCTTCCACTTGGATACCAAGTATAACTCCTGCCAAGAGGTCTCTGAAATGTCATCAACAATTGTGCTTTCTGACAAAACGATAAAGTTAACTAACTGTAAGCACCCTTTGCTGATGAACTCAAAAAAACCCCACTGGCTTCTCTTCCTGGAGAGGCAGCAAATAGTGTGGGTTATGTGCATTAATATTTTTGCACTGGCATAACTTTGGCACAGGCCTTGGGTTCTTGCCAAGGTGCCACCTGGAACCAACAGCATACATTTAACACAACACAGAGCAACAGTCATATAAAATGAAATCACAAGTCCCTATCCAGCCCACTGCCTTACCTCTGGCAAGGGGACATTGGGGATACCTGGGAAAGAAGTATAGAAGACAAGGCAGATACAGCATGAGCCTCTTCTTACCAGTCCTCCCATGGCCTCTGTGAGATTTAAAGTCATCCAGGACTAAAGGTTATTTCTCGAGTTGCTGGGATTAGTGGCCACCAAAACATATCATTGGTGGACTAATCACATTTTGAGCCCTTGTGTAAGTTAAGTTCCATAATACCCTGTGGGAATGCGTTCTTTGATTTAAATACACATTGTGTAAAAAGGCACTTCTAGGAGTTCAGTGGCAATCTACTGCCTGTTAACTTCACTGGTGTTCTGCTAACTTTATTAAAACAGAGAAGTAATTAGTAATTGTTCCCTATTCACTTGCTTTGCATCATTCATAATTCTATAGGGTTCTATCATATTCCTCTCAGCCACCTCTTTTATAAGGAGCAGCTCTCTAGCCTGTTCAGTGCCCCCTGGCAAAACTGTAGGACCGTGCCTTTTCCAGCTTTATAGCATCTTTTTTTAGTGGGGTGGGACCAGAACTCCACTTGATTTCCAAGTGGTGGGCCCAATAGACCATGGTGAAACAATATTCTCTGGTTTGGTCTCAGTTGTGTTCCTGGTGTTCTGGGGGGCTTTGTGACTGCCACTGGACACTGAGCTGACATTTTTAGACAACCGACTGTCATGGCTCCAAGATTTCTTTGTGAATAGAAATAGCTAAATTATAGCTCATGTGGATAGCGATTCTCCCCCCACCCCAATGTGCGTTACTTTGCATTAATCAAAACTGTGTTTATGGAATTGAAATCCCTGATCACTCAGTTTCATTAGTAACTTAACAGCAGAGAAGCAGCTCATCTGGTAATGGAGAGCTATTTTAACCACAGCCAGGATTATTGTCACCCGAACAGATTAGTGGTTAATAATTCATTGATATAGCAATCCACAACTGCATTTTACATGTATGGCTAAGGTCAGTTTTCACCTCTGCTTTAATTTGAATCAGGCACTTATTTGCCAGGCGTGTTGTAGCATAATGTAGATGGTTTATAACTGAACCAAAGCCAACTTCGCATCCAGGTGGGAGCAGCACTGCCCTGGCAACCTGGGCAGTCTCCTTAAAAAAGGCAAAGGATTGAAATTGCCAGGAGAATCTATCTTCCAGTCTTCTTTCTAGCAGCAGTGCATTCCCTGGACACCTGAAGATTTAGAAAGTTTGGCAGGTCTTTGCACTTATCAATACATAGATGGGAGCTTTCATTTGCCATTTCACAGTGGCTTCTATTCTTTTCTGCCTCCTTTTCTCTTTAGACCTTTCCCTTTTCTGATGCCTGTTTTAAACATGCAGCCACGTTCATGAAATCACCAGGTCCTCTAAACTTCCTTCTGAAAATGTAGATCACTGTATGGCTGCAAAACATTCCTCTGTAGGACTGGGTATTAAATTAAGTACAAATTGTTCTGGTTACCCTTCACTGTGTTGCTTCCTCATACTGACGTACTTTCTGCAGACACTGAAATTCTGGATCAGAGACTGCCCCGTTTGGTGTTGGTTTGCACCTGTCCTAGCCTGACAGGTACTTGATTTTAAAATATAAGGAAAAGTTGTTTTACAGGATAACGTTACAGCTGTCACAGAAAGAGCTGGCATAGTGTATTTTTGGAGAAGGGTTAAAAGAAAGAAGGGGCAGTCGCATTGCTTTTCTGTGATAGTAATGCCCCTGCTGTTATGTTTCTTATCGACTTCTCGGCCTTTCCCCACAAACTGTTAAAATGCTCATAATGACAAAGGATCCTTTTTTCCACTAATCTTGCCTCCTTTTCAGTAATTTTCCTATAATCAACCAGGGTTAGAAATGGCAAATATGACACTGTGCCCTCCTGGCTCGGATGTGCTTTTAGCTTTCAAAGATTGTAATTTTATTCCTATCTCTGCCACCAGGCTGGTGATATTGTGCCAAGATGTTTCCTCCTCTGGAAAATAAAAGTAATTATTTTGGAAGCTCCTTTGCAAGTCTGTAGTGGGATCTGCTGACACAACGCACTGTATAAGAGCTGGACGATATTGTTTATTGTTGTTATTCCTCCCAAAGTTTGAGAGATGATTTCCCCTTTTTCTTTTCATGGAGGAGGCAGAAATTGGCAGCTGATGGGATCTGCAGGATTTATTTTTTGTTATTGACCTTTTCCAAAGCCTCAGCAATTGTTTCTTTCCCTTTCTAAAATACACATGCAGCTCTAAGGACAAGTCAAAGGCTGAAGTGCTATTTTTGAACCGGTTTCTACACTTATTTTTATTTTATTCCTTTTTCTCTCTTTGTACCCTCTCCTTAACAAAGACAGAAATGAATGGAATTCCATTTTGGAAAGGCATGAGAAACAGATGCAGACATGCATGTATCGGGCAAGGCATTCTCTGAAACCTCTTCAATTGGAAGAGCAGATTTAGAAAGACATTTGATTCTGGCAGCCTGTTGAATTGCTACCAACAGGCACAGCAGGATAACTGTCCATCTAGCTATATAAATAAGCAAATTAGTATCATGCACAAGTAAATATATATGTATAAAAGTGTATATATATGTTCCTTGGAGCAGAATTGCAAAGCTGGAATTAGGATAAGCAGTCTCTGTATGTCCCTTTTTAAATTTTATTTCCTGATTAATATGCTTAATGTTATTTACAGAGTTTTTTTAGAACAGTTCTCTGGTTCTCAACACCTCCTCTCCCTGCATTTTCATAGGATGTCTGTCCAGACTTAGATGAGGATATTGCAGGAATTCAGTTAAGCCTGGTACAGTGGTCATGAGATGGGTGAGGGTTTTCATGTTTTCAGGTTTCCAAATGTTAGCAAGAAATTCACAACAGCCCTGCCTAGCATCTGGAAGCAGCTCACTTTTTACCTGAGGGATGCTTGTGGAGGTATTGCCTGTGGAGGCAGGGCATCTCCTTCACACATGCACTAAATGGCAGTCCAGAGCTTTGAGCATTTTGTTGTCAGGCACAGCACATCTGGTCTCTGGTGGATCTTAACCCCAAATCCTGCAGATTTGGCTGATTTTATCTACAGAGCAAAACAATGGGAACTTTCTCCATGTGTCAGGCTGAAAGCTAGAGAAATCATCTTCCGTGGCCTGACAGCCTGGGGGCCAGCTAAGGTGATGAATATTTGTCCTCTCAGAACCAGGCTGTGATTCCAGTTCATTTGTGTTTCAGTTATGAGAAATTTGACTTACTCTGGCCTGGACTGGAGCTGAACTGGTGGCCTAGCAGTGAACAAATGCTTTTCAGAGGATCCAAGCAGCAGAGCTGTCTCCAGATGAAGGATTGTAAATGCAATGTTGTAGAGGGGCCTGTCTGGAGACCCTTCTGACTTGAAGGGTAAGTGGTTGAGATAATGGGTCCCATAAACTCTGCAGTGTCTGATGTGTTATACGCAGCCCTGTTGGATGGCGTTTACCCCAAGCAAATGGGGTTTTGTGGGAATCTCTTGCTTGATTGTTGTCAGCACATCCCTAGTTTACTGTGATACAATAAGGCACCATGATGTTGCAGTCAAACTCCATGCCCACTTCTGTAAATACAACTCAGTGTGGCCCAGTTCCCCAGGACGTTACCCAGCTCATCCTTTGCTGATAGGAAACACCCCTCCGCCAGGGTTTAGCCTACTGAGTGTTGGAGGTTTGGTCCTGACAGGGTCAGGGACTGCTGTGGAGACAAGTTGCACAAAATGCAGAGAAAAGTCAGACCAGGCAGTGACATAAAACAGCAGAGCCCTTTTCATTCTCTCTGGACATCTTGTGGAGCTCCTTACCAAAAAGACACCACAGGACACCACATTCAAGGCTGAGCAGGAAACAGACCTTTCCTTAGGGGTGACAGTAATGGGCAGAGTTAGATCAGCAAGGAATAAAATGGCAAGGATTAGGAGGAAAGCCCCTTGTCCTTCACAGCTCAAGTCCATCCTCTGGGAAGAGACGTATGTGGGACTCACCTGTGTAAGGCTCTTCCACCCCTGGACCTGACAGCAGGCTGAGATCTTCTTCATAGGGCAGTCAGCCAGCCGTTGTCTCCATGGACTTCTCCAGCCCTGTGATGCCTTGCAAATATCAAAATGAGCCCATCATCCACTGGCTGCTTTGGAATGAGGAGAAAAACCTTGAATGGCTCTCATCATCTGCTGTTCATCTTCTACATATGTGAGGAGCTGGAGAGTCAGTCCTTTACTCTGCCTCAATTTCCTCATCTATAAAACAGCATCAGGACCTTTTAGTTCTCCCACAAGTAGTGGGCTAGAGACCTAGTGTAATAAAACGATACTGTCGTGCTCATTTTCTGTGATGTGATTGCCTCTATTATTATAAAAGTTCCCATTTTCACCTGGGGTCTATTTGCTAAGCTCCAAAGAGCGATTGTGATGTGGCATATGTTTTCTTACCTTGCTTAGACGGTCATATACAAGGATATATCATTAAAAGCTTGATTCTGGAACAGAAGGACAGCACAGATTTTGCATTTAAATCTGGTCTTCAGCCATACTTGGGAAATGTGTGATATGTTCCAAGAGACAGCACCGCCGTAACCTTTACTCCTATCCCTGGTCTCTTTTTTCCTGCCTGAATTTAACTTTAAATTATACTGGCTAGCAATATCCACCAGGCGACGCTAAAGTAATCTGAGATCCTGGGGCACATTGAAGCCCTGATCACACCCTCTGTGTCCTAATCCTGCTCCTTATTGTAGCTGCAGGCAGGCAAGGAGGTCGGCAAGGGGCAATCCTGTACCACGGAGAGGCGGCGCAATCTTCCCACCTCCAGAGATGCTGGTTCAATTTGTTGGTCCAGCGCAACGCAACCCCCCACCCCTTCCAGCCTGAGCACAGGGTCAGGGTGTAGGTTACAATGATTTTACTGTCACTCCTTTGCTTGTGTGGGCTTTATGGCCAGAGGGCTGTGAAAAGAAGAAGGAGCATGTGTGTCTGGCATGCTGACTGAGGGAGGGAGCTCCAGGCACGGGCGTGATGACGGTAGGTGGTGAAATCATTAGCCCAGGATTATAGTGAGAGATGGGGCCTAAGCCACAAGAGCAGAATCTGTATCCAGAGCTCCAGGGTGGTGGGGTTGGGCTTGGGCCCATCTCAAATTCAAACTTCAGTGCAGAATTCAGCAAAAAGACACACCAGGCCCAAGGGAGAAAAAAAAACCCAAACCAACTTATTCACACACGCAAATCAGCAGTAACAGTGGAGGGGATGCATAGAAATACCTGCCAAGTATATTTTTTAAATATTAATGATCTCTCCTTTTTCTTTTATTTTTTTTCCTTTGTTTTTTTTTTTTTTTTTTTTCCGCAGTGGGAAAGCCCCTCCCCACTTTTATATTGGATCTGGCATCTTGATTTCCTTCTCACTGAGACATTCCATCCATCCCCAGCACAATGAGCAACACGGCTCTGCTGTGTGAGAAACACGGTGACCCAGCTCTCCAGATCCCTCCCTTGGAGAGCAAATGTCCAGCCCACCTTGGAAAGGACAAACCGCCTGTCAAGACAAAGGAAGCTGCAGGGTGATTCAGAGCCAAGGCACCCAAATTCAGCCTCTGTTGGAAAAAAAAAGTAAAAATAAAGGTCACCTTTAGATTTCAATCAAGATTAGAATTTCCCAGGTTCAGGCTTGTTTTAATAAGGGGGCTGAACCAGATTGCTAAACTGAAACTTCCTGGCCCACTGGGGATATTTCAGCTTTGGAGTAAAATCTTGTTTCAAGCTCTATGGGTTTGAATTCTTTTCTAGTAATAACTCCATATCCTGCTTGAATAAACCAGTAGTGAAGGTGGTGGCTGGTTAATGTTGTGGCTGGTTCTGTGCTTTATGACAGTGTCCCTTGCAGTGTTTAGGGATGAGGGTTTAGAAGATTGGGTGGTTGGGGGGGAAGGCTTGAACACTAGTGCAACTCTGGCAAAACATGAAAAAAAAGAACTGCTCTGCCTTGCCTTATTTGTTCAAGATTACTTTTTTTTTTTTTTTTTTGTGCTTCCAACCTAGGATGCTCCTTGTTTTATGCCTTTGCAGTGATTCTTTCAGGAAGAGCTATCTGAAGAAAAGAAAGTTGCTGGTAGATAGGGTGCACTGGAAACAATCTGTGAGACATGCGCACTTGTAATACTTTGATACATTTAATCATCCTGAGCAGAAGTCCACCGTCCTGAGGACAAAGGTCTATGCCAGACAAGGAGCTTTCCTCCTGGGCCATTAAAATGCAGCCGGACTGCCACAAGGATGTTATTGCTACAGCCATTTCCACCTTGGTCTTTACCTACTGGGTATAAACTGATTGGAGGATTTGTGCCTTGGAGGATTGGGATTGTTGCTGTTGATGTTTTGATCTGTTGCTCAAGGGAACAAGCTGTGAACATAAGAACAGCTATTGCTGCTCAGGCCAAACAACCGTCCCCATCCACAGAAGCTCTCCCCTGACACTAGACACCAGTGGGCGCCTGGGGAAGAGCATGGGTAGAAGGCAATCCTGTAGCAGTCTTTCCTCTGACTGTTCTTGCTGTTTCCAGACACATGGATGACTTTGTAATGGTTTTCCATGGATTTCTCCCTCATGAACTGATCCAATCACTTGTTGAATTTTGTGTCCTGAGGTAAGGAGTTCCACAGCTGAGTTACCTGTTATGAGAGGAGTCACCTTTTTTTGTTCTTAACCTGCCTCCTACTAGTTTAACTTGATACCTGCCCAGCCTCTCCTTCTCAGCATGAGCTGCATCCAGGAAAAAAACAATCCTCCCTGAGAATGGGGTCAACTGGGGAGATGACCTCCTTTCATAAACGCCAATGGAAAGTTTTCCCCACGGTGCTTCTAAGCTGTGAGGAGATGAGTTCACAGAGTTGCGTGGGCTCAGATTGGAGACAACACTGCACAGGGGTTGACGTGTGTGCAATAACGCATAGGCTGGGCTGGGCTGGCACAGCAAGATGGCTACTTACACTGTCTTCTAGTAAATCTATTTTGAACTTGGCCTCCAGGGCATTAGTTTCTACTCTCACCAGGAAGAATCATTTGGTGTTGCTGTTTTTATTTTTTCAGTAAATAAATCAATCCAGCCCAGATTTTGACCTTTTACAGAGTTAAAATGTAAACAACCACCCAGAGAACCTAGAAGGGCTGGAAGATGTGGGAAGGCGTCTTTGCAAAATATGAAGACATTCATTTTCCAACTGAGCAACTAAGCTTTCAGGTTTTGTGGACTATATGACAGCACTAATTGGCAAGCATTAATTGGCAAATTTAGAAACTAATCCTGCAATGCAGAAGTAAAATAGTCATTCAGTAATAATCCCTCTTGGAACAAAGACAGGAAATTCAATATCTTTGCAGAGTCCAAAGTTAGACTGGGGCCATGGGTTTAGTAAACGGCTTCTCCAGGGATTGCATTTGTAAACCATAAACAGATTAAGAAAACTCACTCCTGCAAATTAGCCTCATCACAGTGAATTTTTCCCTTACCTAAATCCTATCTGCATTTGTGCCATAAAATCTCCAAGAGTCATGGTAGGAAAGAATCTTCTTGCAATGCAATGTTTTGCTTAATCAAGCAAAGAAGGGAGGAGAAAAAGAAAAAAGCAAATCAGAGAGAGATGTCCTGCAAAACAAATAAATGGCAATGTTTGGTTTGGTTTTGGTCCATCCCCCCCCGCCCCCGAGCCCTCCTAAGTGTTTCTATATCTCTGGGAGTTATGAATTATTTGCATATTCTTCTTTGCTATCAGAGATCGCTCCCCAGCCACATTGTTAGAAAATACCAATATACTGGATACAGACAAAGACACTTCAGTGATTGACGAGAAACCTAGAGGAGGTAGAGGAAAGAAGAAGAAAGAACTTGTAGCTACGTATCTCCCCTGGGACTGGTCATGATAGTCAGGTGAATGGCATATAGAGCCGGAATGATCTTTCATGCACAGGTTGCAGACAGGCTACTTGTTTTTGTGTCCATATCTTTCAAACACATAAAGATCTGATCTTCATTAATATGGCTTATGAAGGTGAAAGATGTATGGCTGGGGAAAATTGTTGTACCCTTGTTATTAAAAACTGTATCTGTAAGGGAAGCCTACAACTGTAAGAAAAAAAAAAAGAAAAAAAAGTCAACAGATCTGGGAATGAATGGCAAAGAGCCACAAATGTATATGTAGGGCTATGTAGAGAATTATACATATTATAGATAGAAGAAAAAAGCTTTACTGTAAAGCAAAAACTAACCCTTACACTATTTCAGGAGGCTATGCAGAATGCTTCCCAGCAGTCAACTCCATGAATACCCTTCTCCCCAAAGAGTTGCTTTTGTCACTGAGAAGAAGACTGAGAGCGGACTTGACAGGAATGTTTAAATACTGTTGTTTTCAACTGAATGGAGAAAAGACTGTTAAAGAACTAATATCTCTGCATTTCTGATGGAGACTGAACAACTTAATGTTACCTAAAATGTTGGAAAAATCAAGGAAGGTCAGACTTGATCTTGCTGTGAGCTTATGAGGTAAAAAATTTAAGCCTGTTTTCACTATCAAAATGGAAGCAAAAAGAAAAAAAAGAAAAAAATAGAAAAAAAAAAAAGAAAAAAGTTAAAGCAGAAAATGCCTTTGTCAGGTCACTTTCTAGCTGCCCTTAAGGTCATTCTGTCCTAACGGTGCGTCTTCTGATGTGGACACCTGCTCAGTGGGAACTGTGCTGAGCTCACTAATTCATTTCACAGCATCACTGGTGGGTAGCTATGTGTAAAAAAGCCCAGGCCATGTGCACGCAGATGCTGGGTTTGTTGCTGAGAAAAGACTTTGGGGATGATGTTCAGATACAATCACACAGAGCTGACTTGCTTTTTTTCTTTTTTTCTTCAGTTGTCATAGCAAGAGTACATGGCTGATAAACTGCCTGGTTCAGTCAGCAGGGGGATGCAGAATCATAGACATGATGACCCAGATTTTTGGAGGTATTCAGCTAGCCAAGTTGTATTAATTTCAGAGGGAGTGAGACACCCTGAAATCTCTAAGCACTTTGCTGTTTTTCCATCATATCTAAGAACATTCTCGTTCTTCATGCACTTACTCAGCTCACATCTCTATAGTATCCTTCCTGGATCCTTACTCCTAAGACCTACTCGTATTCTAACTCTGTGTTGCACTATGTCTTTCACTTGAGTTTATTGCTTTTTTATATCTTTGTGGCATCATCCTGTCACATCCACTAGAACTTTTTTCTCAGCCCAGTATCAAAAAGTCCTTTTTCTGACCTTTCTGATGTGGTTCCATGACCTGAATACAGAGAACCTGCCTGATATTTTTCTTTTAAAGGCTATCAATCTTTCTTTTGGCCTTTTTTGAGGGTCTGTGTCTCCGGCAACAAAGCAGGAAACAGGTAAGGAAGTGTTATTATACCCTTTTTAAGAAACTGAGGCAGAGAGAGGGAAAGAATGAGAGAGCAACTGTCTACATGAGTCACCAAAGACAACAGGACATCAATCTAATCTGTAAAGTCACAGGATACCCTAAACCTAACCACTGAGATTTCCTTCTACTTAGCAAGTCATGAATGACACGTTTCTGGTACTCACCTATGCTAAGGCAACCTTTGATGTGGTGGTTGAAGACTCCATACCTTGTTTTACCCTTTTGTCTTCTGCTGATTTTTTCACATAGCATTAAATAATTTCACCTATATGCAATGTTTGAGATGAAACATGGTGTAGAGAGATGTACATATGTAGATGCCTTGCATGCTCCTAGCTGATTCATGAGAATTCTGCTTCAAATATCAAATCAGCCTCTGGCATATGGAGCAACCAAGTATCTGTGAACATGCTTTGATGGTGGCATGACAAAGGAGGACACAATATCCACTAAAATCAGAGTAATTCTCTTCCGAGTATAGCTGGACAGATACAGGATGCTAGTGGTAAAACAAGATCAAGGCCAGTGTTAAAGTCTGGCTTGAACAAGAAAAGTCCTTGAGCCCTGTGAGCTCACAGGGCCTCACAGCATCAAGGAGTCTTTCCATTGAGCCAAGCTGGTAGAGAAAAACCACTGTAAGAAAGCTAGGGGAATGTTGTATTGTCTTTTCCATTCATGCTGGTATGTTGCTGAAATGCCATCCTCTCAAATGCATCTGTGAAGTTGAAAGAAAAATTGTTCCTGTGCATTTTTTCAAAGTAGACTGAGCAGAAAGAGGGTAAAATAATTCCAGTTGTGACTAGTGCTCAGATAAATTGATTTATAGGTTCTTTTGATATTTAAAAATTAGTAATTAGAAGCACAGAGTGCTGCATGGAGTGATCTTCCCTTAGTAACAGTGTAGGCCTGGAATCACACCCAGGGGTTCCTAGTCCCTGGCTTTGTTATTTGCTGAGTAAAGGCGATCCTGAGAAACACTAGGACGTACTTGATTCATAGAGGGTTGCATTCTGTCTTCCTGACATCATAAACTGTTTGAAAGTCACTTAAAGTTTGTCCCAAGCTCACCCAAAACATGAAATGATCTCATATGAAGCTGGTACCAGGCTCCGCAGAGGGCATCCTGGACATGTTTCCTCATATTAAGCATCTGTGAGGCTACTAAAACTCCACAGTCCCTGCATGCAGAGATCCAGAAGTTTGGATATTACTTATGCTAAAAAACAATGACACCCATAGAAGATAGTCTGAATTCTTGTTCCCACCTCCCCTTTCTCCTCTCATCTACCTAAGGTGCTTCTGAAATAGAAATCTTTTGGATGCATCCCATGGGAGTCAGTGGGGGAAACGTTGTCTCCTGTGAGATTCAGGCGCCAGCTCTTTGGGGATGTTCAGATCGTATGTCTAGACGAGATAACATCCTTCTCTGAACCCAGGAGCTAACCCCAGGGGGACCCATTATTCATGTATAAAACACCAAGAGAAACTTGTGCTGCATACAGCTTCCTTTTTCTTTCCCTCCTCCCCGTGGGAATTTGCTTAGTTTAACCCTTCCATCCCTATGAGGCAGTGGCTTCCCTGCTCAAAGCCATGACTGTTTATCCTTCCACCCTTCAGGGATCAGTACTCTGCACCTGCAAAAACAGCACGGCTGGCTGAACAAAGCCAGGTGAGCCTTCAGCATCGGCTTTAATGTGAAGTCCAAACCCAGAGAGACCTCCTCCTTTCCCCATGGAGAATAACAGATCTTGGACTAAATCTCCAGCCCTGCCTATAGTGCCCAGACAGCACAAAACACCTGGCAGTTTGCCCTAAGAAAGCACCTGGAGTTGCTCCTGAGATAGAGGACTATCCACGGAGCGTAGAAGAGTAATAGGGATATGCAAGGAGACACTTTATTCTGATCTGCTTTCAGTAACATCATGCTCCTAGAAAGTCTCATGAGCTAGTGTAACTTCAAAAAGGTTAAGGCACAGCTTGCATTCTGGGTGACAGTAACTGGGGGTAAAGCATCTCCCAAGAGTAAGAAATGTGTAAAACTAGTGAATGCCATCCAGACATGCATTTTTCCTATTCTGGACTAACCAAAGGGCTGCCCATACTTCTTTCATATTTGCCATGGCCATGCATAGGCCATGGACAGATGCTACTGATTTTATATGAGCTAGTCTGATTGTGCAAATTCATCAGCAGATCTTTTTTAGCCTGGTTTCATGACTTTTTTTTACTTAGTCTCCAGCACTGAATTGTGACACCCATCAGGTTCTTGCAAGGTCTTTAATATATGGAGGCCAATTTAGTGTCTCTGCTTTCTGGTTCTCCTCAGCATGTTGTCCTTTTTGCCTGAGGCTTTAAGTTTGGGTTATAATGGTCAGAGTAGGAAAACACAAATCAACACAGAACAGTCTCCTTGAGAAGATCTGCTTTGATCTGTATCTTGCAACGTGGAAGGAGACATCTCTCCTCAAAAACATTTGTCCCAACAGCTCAGTTGTTGAAAGGCGCAAGGGAGTTGCATGTCTTTATGAGGTCAGGTTGGCAGAAGAGAAGAGAAATTTGGTCCCTACAGTGACTGCTACATCCACAAATGATCTAGATCTTGGATATTACTGATCATGTGTATCTATTTATGAAATGCACTTGCAGGCAACAGTAGCACAGTACTGCTCCCTGTTATTGCATCCCAGCTCTGAGCTGGAAAAGTCACTTCTAGGCAGGTGGTGTGTTTACACTGTGTGGATCCAGTACCTCCCTACATTTAGATGGACAATGAAAAAACAAATGGCAATGGAGGAAAGATAAGAAACTGGGATCCAGTAGACATAAAGTATACTTATTGAACAAAACAACAGACTGTTTTTTTCTTTTCTTTTCCTGTGCATTGAGAACTGCAGTTTTTTCACATCATATCTGATGATAGTGATAGAGGCCCATGGCTAGATCAGAGTAGTAGAATTTTTGCTAGCAACAATGTAGAAAAATCAAATATTTTTGATAAATGTTTCATCATTTAGAAAGAAGTGGGATGTTGCACTCCTATCACATGAGAATAGTGAACTCACATCCCAGTCCATTAGTAACTAAGCATGGTTTTAAACAACTTCAGTGAGGGATAAATATTTTTAAATCAGTAGGCCTGGATAACTTGCACCCAAGCATCCTAAAAAGGCTGTCTGAAGAGATCTCTAGCCCACTTAGTTTTGAATAAAACTTGGCCTACCCAGTAAATTCCAGTAGATCAGAGCAGCTAATTTTGTGCCAATATTCAAAAAGGCCAAGTAGGATGACCCAACTAATGGTAAGTCAGTTAGCTTGACACCAGCCTTGGGCAAAATAAAAAACCACAAAACCAGGAGTCAAGTAATTGAAAATTAAAGAACAAATCTACTTAATGTCAGTCAACATGGTTTAATAGAAATGGGACATGTAGAACCAACACAATTTCATTCTCTGATGAGATCACAAGTTTGGTTAGAAAATGTTACTGTGGAAAGATAATGGACCATTGTAAGGACTTTATCTTGCCCGACATGATGATTTCAAAAACAAGTCATTCTGTCTAATTCCAACAAATTCCACACTAAATGGGAGCTGATTAAACAGCTGTACACCAAAACCTTATGAAATAGGGCACTTTTACAAATGAAGTTTTTCTGGAGAAGTTAGAAGAGGAGATGTGGGAATGAAATCTTTTCCCGGTGTTATCCAATAGTTTGATCAGATAAAACTGCAAAGAACTAGCAGGAGCATTCACTGATTTTTTATTTTTATTTTTATTTTTTAAAAAGCACAGAACAATCCTCCCACACACAAACATTCCTGCCATGCAAGGAAGCAATGAAAAAGATGAAAAATCAGTGAAAATCTGAATCTTAGCCTAATTTTAACTTCGTTGAGAACAAAAACAGTATTTTAGCCCCTCACAAGATGTTCTAAGGTTATTTTTTGCTCTTGAAAATGAAGTGAAACTTTGACTAAAAAGGTAGAGATGTAGCGATCAAGATGCTTGATAAACTGAGCCTATTCAAGTGCAGTGCATAAATGGGAACAAACAAATAATTTTGGAGATACCCTCAAAAAAGAGGACTGTTTTCTGAAAAGTGGTGGCTCTGAAAGGGTCCTAGTGGACAAGTAATTGAACATATAGGAAAATTGTACTCAGAGAGTAGTTATCAATGGTTCACTGACAAAATGGAAGGATATAGGAGTAAAGTTCTACGGGGATTTGTTCCTGCTTCCTGTGTTATTCAATATTTTCATTAATGACTGAATGATGGAATACAGAGATTTGTTATTAAGTTTGCAGATGACACCAAGCTGGGAGTAACTGTAAATGCTGGAAGGCAGGAGGACGGTTTAGTAAGACTATGACAAATTGGAGAAATGATCTGAAAAAAAATAAGGTGGTCTTCAGTAGGAATGAGTACAAAGGTTCATTCCTTAGGCAGCAATTATCATTTTCCCAAATACGGGGCGAGTAATGCCCTCTAGGTAGCGGGGATCTGGGGTTGCAGTGGAGCATAATCTGAACATGAGTCAACAGTGTCATAATATTGCAAAAAAGACAAGCAGCGTGGGGGATGTATAAACACAAGTGTCACCTGCAAAATATGTGCAGTAATCCTTTCCTGAAGCTCAGCATTGATAAAGCCTTAGTTGGAGGCTTTTCCAAAGTCCTATGCGTAATTTTGGACCTGTGATGCCCAAGAAGATGCAGATCGACTGGAGGAAGTTGAGAGGCGAATGATAAGGTCAGAGGTCTAGAAAACATGACCTGGAGAAAGAGACCTTGTTTATCCTAGACTGTAGGTACATAAAAGGACGCTGCAGAAAGGAAATGGATGCTCTGTTTCTCCATGCTCGTGACAGACCAAAGTCATGGCTTAAACAACAGGAGAGGATCCCAGATAGGAATGAGGAAAAAGAGTTTTCTAAGCAGAAGGTAGTGAATCACTTTGTGATTGCACTCAAGTGCATTGCTTGGGGTATTGTTCCCCTGGGAGGATTACCAGAGGTCTTTAAGAACAAATTAGAGAAACATCTGTATGGATAAAACAGCTGGAATTGATCCTGAATTAGGGCAGGGAGATGGGCTGGAAAAGGATCTTAAAATCCCTATAATTTATGAACATTTTAATGAAAGAAACAACGTAATAGATGTTATAATAGTACAGAAAAGAGTGCTAATTAGAAGTAGAGTCATGACAATACAAGGATGAGCTCTGCATGCAAATGGTGCCACTGCTCTTGCTTTCTTCAGCAGAATGATGTAAATTATGATGGACAAAACGTTTCGTTGAGGCTTAAGGTTTGCAGAGGAAATGTAAGCTATATGTGAACTTGATTCTCATTTAGGTAATAGTTTCAGTCAAAGGAAGTGGGAATATTTTTTAAATTAATGAAAAAATTTGGTTTGATATCATCAAATAAAACTATTTTATTTCTTTTTTTGAAATTATATTTTATTTTAAAGTTGATCTTTTTAAAGATAAAAGTTTAATAGAAGAGTTAAAGAGTGTTGGATGACTTCAAAACAAAGCCTAATATTTTTCTTTGGTCCAGAATTAATTTTTAATTTTGGATTTTGTTCTCAAAAAAAAAAAAAAAAAAAAAAAAAAAAAAAAAAAAAAAAAAAAAAAAAAAAAAAAAAAAAAAAAGAAAATATCTCAGCCCAAAATAAAATGTTTTTTCCAGTAATATTTTGTTTGGTGATGGAACAGAAAAAGCTTGATATTCCCTAGTTCTAGTTGTCAAGTATTTTGAGACCTGGGATAGCCTTGATTCATATCAGCTGTGCACCAGCCCATTTCAACTACTTATCTCAGGGCAGTCTTGATTAAGACTATTCTCTCTCCTTTGGACTGCAGACTCTTTCTCTCTCATCTATAAATTTGCAGCAGCCAGGGAGGTAGCTAGTATATTCCTCTAAACCTTAATATCACACAGAGGCATAAAAAGCAATGGAAAGTTGGCAAGGGTGAAGACAAGGGCCTTGACGGCCCAATAAAAGAGATAGCAGACAAAATGTAGTGGTCTCTGATACCTAGGAAAGAATGGTAGTACTTTCTTTAGATCTCAAGCTGAATGGTTCTATGATTTGTCAACATATTCTTTCCTTCTTTCCTTCTTTTCCATCATACACAACTTATGGATGATATCTCCTGTCAAGTGTACTTAATTTGTCTTCTGTTCCTCTACCCTTTCAGTGAGGAGCAAAATTGTCCCTTTTGCCTGCAAACAGGATTGTAGCAAGCAGCCTCACCAAGCTCCCTTCCAGTTCCTTCTCTGACCAGTCCTATACATTCACTTCACAGCCTGCTCTTTACGCTTAAATCAGTGAGTCTCATAGGGTTTGTGGGTTTTTCTGAGCCCTCTCCTCCCCTATCCCTCTGCTTGCCTGTGTTCATCTCCCCCAGACCCACTTCTCAGTCAAGCACCTCCATGAAGAGATATCAGACTTTTCCTCTCTCAGTAACTAGGCTGCTGTTGTTCAGGCAAGAACCTCCTTTTGAAGTGAGGGTATCAGAATTTGTCCAACAGCTGCGGAGACTCCTGAAGGACAGTTTCTGGTAAGAAACCCTGTGGGGTGTTGCCTCTATATTTGGGGGCCTATTTTATTTCTGCAGTTGCTCACTTGTACCTTTAAACCTGAGCCTTGAAGAGGGCTCCCGCTTGAGGCAACTTCTTTGTAGTTGATTTATTTATTTTTGTTTTTTTGAAGTACAAGGTGCCTGTCTTCTCTCAGGCAACACATGTAAAATCAAGTGTCTGAGTTAGGTCTTGCTTGCACCAGGACTCAATGACACCAGCTGTGAGGCTCTAGGGGTATCAAACCAATGTAAACATGCTCAGAAACATGCTCTGTGCATTTCTAGATATCTTACCAGGCTCAATAGAAAAAGGAGTATTTCAAAAAAATTTCTGTATCCCCTTCCCAGGCAAATCCATAAAGCCTATGTTCCTCCTCCAATGCTTGTTGGACATTCTTTTCTACAAGCAAGGGAAATTAATACAATTATTTGTCTTTGAACCACTCTGCAGTTGTCATTTAATTCTGTGGCCTGTTAATTCAATGACCCAAATTCATTTCAGCTTGTCCCAGCAAGTTATGGAAAGGATGTAGTTTTGAAGGCTTCTGACGACAAGCCCACTTTGAGGTCCGGCCCAGGGAGCTTTCAAGCGCTGAATTTTCTGAGTGATTCCTCCAAGTTCAGGGCATGGAAATAACCTGTTCTGGTGGCCAACAGGGTCTCAGCTGCAGATGAAGCATCTGCAAGGACTTGTAATCCCAGTGACTCTTGTGTTGCCCTTCATCCCCTCTCCTGACTTTACTGCCTCTTGCTGCACCCGCATGTCTCCACAGTGTGAGTTTTGTTTGGACTCCTGATTAAGATGTTGGGCCCTGAAGTTTATACCTCTCTCAGACTGCAACCATGCCAAGACACAAGAATGAACAATTACCTTTGACTGTCCAGAGCAGAAGGAACTGGTATCAGATCATCAAGGTTATTTCCTGCCATCAGCACTGTCATCTGGAAGACATGTGCCACTCTCAACCACAAGAGAATATGGACAATTTTGGATGATGGCAGGACCACTTTGTCCACCTGTCCTTCATCACCTTGTTGAATTGTCCAAGGACCTTACAGGCAAGTTGTCACAATGAAGTAAAACTCTACTTGAGTAAAGTGGGGCATAAATTGTCCTTCAGAATGGCTTCAAAAAGAAAGAACAAACTCACCCAGGCCAGCAAAAGGATTCCTGAGGATGAATCTGGCTCTGGACAGGGTGTATATGTTTCATTATAAAGTCTATGTGAATACAGTAGATGGCACGGAATGTCTCTCCCCAACATAATTTATATCTTCTATGACACTGTATGTTGTTCCATTTCTCTCTGAATTAAAAAAGCAAGTAATTCAACCTACCTGAGAGCAAAAGCAAGGTGCAAGGAATCTCTGTCTCCAAACAGGATGAGCGAGTGCTAATGAAAACCAAGAGTCCAATGTGAGTGTGTTACAAAGAAAAACTTTGCCTCTGAAAAGGGTTTTATGTTTCCCTGAAGCCAGGAGTAGCTGCATTTGTACCAGCTCCACAGCCTGTCTGATATTGATATGTCTGAGTCGTCTTTGAAAGCCTGGCTCTTTCTTCTGATAGATAAATATAAACCCAGATTATTTTCACCCATCTGCAAGAGAAATCATTATGAAATTAACCAGTGATCAACCAAACCACACGGGGAGCTCAGAAAGGTTTTTTAGGCTTTTTCAAATGGCTGGCTGTTCTCTCTCCATCTGGTTGTGTTTAGCTCTGAAATATCATTTTCAGTGCTGATCACTTCTGGGTAGACCATACAATTAAGGTATTTGAAAAACAAACATTTCTAAACCACTGATCGTTGGGGAGATGGCTTAGAAACGACAGCCCATTTTCCAAGAAGATGGTTGGGAAAGGGAACCTGAAAGCTTAAGATAACATTGAAAAGGAAACAGAAGAAGTCCAGGGAGGGAAAAAAAACAAAAGAAGAAAAAAGAAACCCAACAAACAAACCCACCCTCACAAGTATTTTAACTGCTTCTCTAGTACTTTCAGACTAATATTATTTGAATGCTTTAAGGAATCCAGCCTGGTTTCTGTGTATTTCTGTGGATTCATGCTGTTACAGGAGGAGTGTATTACTGAAAAGTGGAACCTGCAACAGTTTGAAAACAGGAGATATTTGCAGTGATAGGAGGAATTTCAGCTCTGTAACTCTTTTTTGGACTTTACAATATCAAATTTCAAGCAGGAAGGATGGCAGGACTGAAGGCTCAGAAACAAATTTGGACGTGCCTCTCCCTTCTGGTACCCTGCTGATAATTTCTCTTTCCCACCTAAACTCAGCTCACTTTGGCTCACCTCCCACTATCCTCGGGCAGCTGCATTTTTCTTCTTAAACAATTCCAAAACTGTTTGTTGCTGAAGATAAGTGCCTGGTGCATTCTCACCTGAAAGATGATTTTAAGCCAGGAAGTTTGGTAAAGTTCCATTTTGACTATTTTATCAGTTAACAAGAAGATAGAGATGGTAAAAAATAAAGACCATATGATTCGGTGGCTGGTGCAGGAACACAAGTGTTCAGGAGGGAGCCAGAAATGAACAGCTTTGAACTCTTGCAGAGTTCAGATATAGGTGTGAACACAGCTGAGGCACTACTATGTAATCCATTTAAATCAAACCAAAATCAGGATCTATATCTTGGGGAAGGCTCAACCCAGGCCTCAGATGAAGAGGTAAAACCCATCTCTAGCAATAGTACTGCTACTGTAATCAACAGTGTTTTGAAAATAATTAGATAATATAAGGATAGGATATATCTGGATTTCCTCGAAGTCAGTGGCCACCTTAGACTGAGGAGAGAAAAAGTTTTGGATCCTGCAAAGGAAGGTGATGCAGAGGCCAGTGTAGAAGTCTCCAGAATCTGAGATAAGCTTTGGCTAAGCCTTTTAATACTTGGATGCTTAAGCAAAGATAACCTCCAAGCTTTTGGCAGCCCTGCCCACAACTAGCTGAAACACAGAAGGACCACGTAATTATCAAATGTGGTAAGAGCAATTACGGAAAGTGTGTAAAAGGTAAGGCAAATTCTACCTGACACCAAAGCTTGGTCTCACATCTGGGTTTTTCATACCCAATGTGAGTTCTTTCCCTTCCCTTTGGATTTTAATGTTTGCTGAAATGCATCTACTGGTGGGGTGAGCCTTAGCATGGCTTTGCCTCCTTCCCAGTCAACCCTCCAAAAGGCTGGAATGTCATGGGCTTATGGAGAATGGGGCGTCAGGTCCTGGCTCCTTCTGCCAGTCTTACTAGGATGGGAAGGCTGTAATAATTCTAAATTTCCCATTTTTTTAACTGTTGTTACTCAGAACATGGTTATAGTCAAATCCACAGAGCTAGACCTCCCCAGACTTTGGAAGACTGCATCCCAGCATGTCAGCTCTCCTAAGCAGCGTGCAGGAGTTGCTGAATCCCTGGAAAGCACCTAGGGAGCTTCCATAAACAACTTCTAAAATGATAATGATAGTTAATGACCTAATTTCCTAGCCAGCCAAAATACCTGCGGAATCAAAGTCCCATATCTGAATTAATCTAAACTCCTGGGAGGTTTTGTTCTGGACTTAATCTTCACAATTACTGCTTTCTGTCTGGCATTTTTTGGGCCAAATCAAGACCTCAGTTTAGATACTCACATAGTCACCGATAATTATTTATTTTCTGTAAAATATCAGAGATTGCAGTATTGTGTAACAGGAAGGGGTCTCAAGAGAAACGCTATTTCACCGCCCTCCAATGAGACAGTTATATGTGCAGAACATATTGTATAGACAGCAGTCAAGCCTCAAAAAGCTTCAGCAAAAAAAGAGTATATGGCCTCCTAAATTTCTTGTTCCCATTACAGTTATGTTCTTAATTTCCAACACAAAGTTTCTTTGCTGTAAATTGGGATTTTTTCCCCTCATCTTTTCATCAGTTGCTCTAGTAAAAGAGTCACCATCAAACTCTCTATAACAATTTGCCACATATTGAAAGACAATTTATCATGTTTCTACACCTCCATTTTTTTTCTTTCTTCTTTAAACTGGCTTGTAGTACGCAGCGATTCCTGAATTTTACCTAAAACTTCTGCCTGTTCTAGAAAGGCATACAAGCTGCATTGCCTTGTGAGACCTATCTATGTGGGACTCACTAGGCAAATCTATGCAAACTAAAAAATCAGCATATGCTGCCTCCTCTTGCAAGATAGCCTTTTGTGGTGAGTTCCTTGTAATTATCAGCTAATTGTCATGGATGCCACGTTGCCAAGAATTTGAAGATGTGAAGATTGGATGCTCGTACAATTTCCAGCTCACAGGGTACTTAGCTATTCCAGAAAAGACTTTAGCACCTCCCTACAGCCACATGCCCTCAAGCCTGTGTTCTGGTATAAATGACATTAACAGGGTTTCTGACTTTGATATCATCTCCCTTTCCTAGTAACACTGGATGGAGTTGGTTGGTTTGATTTAACTTTCCTTTTCTTGGAAATCCTTTGCAAAAACATCTCTGTAGTTAAAAAGTCCCTAAAAGTGCATGGTATGCTCTCCAATAGCCTGAGACATGGATAGAAAGTCCTAATTCTAACCTAATGGGAGGAAGCATGTTCTCTCCTTCCTTGATGTCAGTTTTCTGTGACCATCAGAAAAATAACTGCCCAGCTGTACATGATAGGTCCCCTTTGTGCAGATGGCTTGTTTTTGCCGGCCAGTCTTTCTCTTCTGGTACTTAGGTACTTTTAGTGAGAAGACAAGGTTTTGGGACCAGCTCTGGGCAGTAACCATTGGACTACTTACACACCATGTACCAGGGAACAGGTCACCCATCTCCAAAATTGTGCCGGTGAGATGTGGTGAATGTGGTGTGAAAGTCCCCACACCTCACTCAGTGGGAACATATCCTGTGCAGAAACATGAGCAATATCCCATTGTGCATCCTTCCTAGGAGCAGAGCCATTTCTCATGGATCTTTGTCAAATTCTGTCTCTGCACCCAGAGAAGCACGGCTTCCCCTTTGTGGAGCTTAAGGGCAGATCAGTCTTACAGTCTAGTCACTAATATCTCTACACAGTTTTATTTTTAGTTATAACCTAATTAAAATGCCATCATCTTTGCTGTGTCTTTAGAAATGCTCCCATTTCCTCTGACTAGTTTATGTAGAGAAAACCAGTTTCTCTTACTAAACTGATAAAAGTGCATGATGATATTTTTCATTTCACAGGTGCTTAACCTTCTTCCAGATTATAGATGAGGATTATGTACACTCGCTTAAGAACACATTCATTAGGAGGGGAAGTCACATAAACTACATTCATGCTGTGTTTGTATTCACTTTTGTTTTGAAATCCATCCACATGTGAAATTATATACATTGCATCCAGAAGACCAATAAGGAAACAAAGATGATCTATAGACTGTTAGTGTTTTAAAGTGAATAAAATAGATTCCTATAGCGATGTGGAACTCATGAGCTCAAATATACCACACCATGGATTATACTTTATGCCATTGTATTTACATCTATTTGGTAAAATTAAAAAATACAGAGAGATCCAATTGAATCCCTAAAACAGCAGGACATTAGGAAACAGCCAGCTTGGACAACCAAGTCCAGGACTTGATTAGCTGTCTACTTTGGTACGTGTAAAACTGATTTTTTTTCACTCACTACCATTGTATCTTTCCCCTTTTTTCAGTACAACTCAGTTTTCCTGGCCTTGATCGCAGTGAATCACCAGGAACTCAAACACTCAGCCAGCATACATGCTACTTCATCTGCATTGCTTTATGAGTTTGCAGGTGCCAGAACAAAGTTCAAATGCTTCTTATCTTCAATTTCACAAATATATATATATATAAAAACCAGGAGTGCTCTGTATCCCAATATATTTCCCATTTAGGATGAAAACTTTTAGTCTATTTGCTTATACAAATCTTCTGACTTTTTCTAAAAAAATGGTAATTCAATCTGTATTCTGCATGAACTGTATTAATGTAGTATTAGTATTATTAAAATCATTTATTGTTGAGTCAGATTCTGAATTCCTTTCTTAAGCCAACTTCCTATTGGCTTGCATGTGAGTTTTGTCTGAGTGAAAACATCAGACTTTAGCCCTTGTATAACTCCAACTTTCGTGTAATTAATTGCAAAATAGTTTAAAAGCTAGTTACATCTAGCTATTAGATATACCATCACAGGTGAAATGCCATGATGAGTAGGATGAGTTACAAGTGATTTGAAAGACTGCACAGCAACATTTTGCTGTGAGATATGACAGGGAACAGATAACATTACACCTTCGGTGAAAGTTTGGGTAAAAAGATGAAGTTACCATGCTTGCAAAAAATCTCGATGCAGGGTTTAGTAATGTTTTATCTTGACACCAACACTAAATGAGCGCAGCTTTGCAAAATATACCAAAGTTGCTCAGAGCAGGCCACTGATAGAGAAATAGAAGGTTCAATTTGAGGCTGGAAATAAGTTTATCACAGGACAGACTTTGGCTTTGCAACGTCCTCTAGAATTGGACTGGGAACCACATTGACTCAGTATTGGTCACTGCCCTGACTTGGTCAGGCAGTTGGATTAGATGATCGTTGTAGGTCCCTTCCAACTGAAATAGTCTATCCTATCCTATCTTATCCTATCCTATCCTATCCTATCCTATCCTATCCTAGCCTATCCTATCCTATCCTATCCTAACCTATCCTATCCTAACCTATCCTAGTACATGAAAGAGGCTGAGAGAACCCATCCATACACTCTGTACAAGACTGTTTCTTGACATCCAGCTAAACGTTCACCTTAGTTTTTCCTCAGTGTACATCCTCATTGCCGTGTGAATGCAAGACATCCCAAACAGGAAAAAAAAACAATCCACTAGCCGATTCAAATAGAGAACATTGGCTAGGGCTGTGGGGTGGGATATAGTTGTTATCTTGATGTGCTGAGAATGGCTTTGTATGTGCAGCTGTGTGCATCTGGCGCTGAGCACCCACTCTGCAGGTACAAGTCCCAGTTCTAGTCTTCCCTGCACCACTGGGCAAAAAGGTGGCTTAGTAAGAGTGTAAAGAAATAAAAAAAAAAGAGGTTTGTGGAAGACAGAGGTGATGAGACAGACCCCTGTTACCATTGGCAAAGATTTCAGTGTAGCTTTTAGGGAAATAACGATCCTTTGGGTTGTGACTGGCTGGCTGAGCACTTCCCTTGTCATATAATTGCCCATGAAATTGCAGCCCATACGGTTAAAATATTAAACAGGATAACATTACACTTTTTAATCCACAGCTGAGACAAAGCAGAGATCAGGAATAATCCTGCTCAACAGCACCACGTTTACTGTCTGATGTGGGAGATGTTGATTAGCTTTTAAGCAGAAACACATTTTTTAAAGTTACATAATCTGATGCTCAGATTTCCCCCTCCCCCTTGAAAAGAATTAAACTAAATATTATGAGAGATTAAAAAGTTCTTCAGTCCTTTGGTTTTGGGGGGAAGGGGGTGCACCTGCAGCTGGGGTTTTCCTTTCCCTTTCTCCCAAACCCATCACTCAGTGAAGCATATTTCTGCAGCATGTCGTGTATAGGATCGCACATTCAAGTCTTCAGAACCTGACTCAGCTGTTACTCAGTACTTCCTCTGGCAAAACCAATGGAAATTTGCCCGAAGAAAGACTAGAGATTGAGTGAAAATGGAGGAGCTATGAGGAACTGAGACATAGAAATTGGAAGGAGAAAGGATCTCTTACCTCATTCATGACCCATGATGACCTGTGCCAGCAGCTTTGCTCCTTGGGACACCCCTTTCTGGGCACTGAATAACTTCCTGGTGTTTTTCTTATCTTGATCTGGCCTCTCTTCCATAGAGCTGCTTTTGGATACCATCCTTGGACCCACACTAAATCAAATTTGTTGCCTGTTGCTCTTCATGCAGGTGCCAAACGGCAGGGCATGAACCCTTCTATAAGGGGTTTCTGGTTCTGCCTGCTACCTGCTGTTCTGTATGCAGATTGTTCTGGGAACTGGTCTTGGGTACTGGCAGGAGAAATGCATTGAGAGAACAATGTTCCCCATTCCTGGTCATATTTCTGCTTGGAGTGCAATGAGTAAGGTCCTGGGGCAAAACATTCCAGCTGTGGTCCTTAAAGTAACATACAGAAATCAACAGAGTAAATCTATGCTAAAAATACATTTTAGAAATGTTCTTAATTTGGCATACCTAGCCTAAGTTAGTCAACATCGTTTAGAGCACTAGCGGAGCCAAAACAATTCAGAATGGTTTGGATTAGACCAATAAAGGATCCTGAAGTTGAATGTGAACCTCTGTTATAAGTCATCTCAAGTTAAGAATACTGCTTATTTTCCATTTTCTTCCTCTCTCCTTTTTTTTTTTTTCTTTGAAGTGTAGACATCCCTGCCAACAGGCACCTAAATAAAATTGGAGGGATTTTTCAGAAGTGCTGAGCACAAACAAATCTAATCAAAATCAGAAAAAGCTGTGGGTGTTCAGAAATTTTAGGTGCCCAAACAGGGATTTGGCTTCAGAGAGTTAAACGCCCTTGTTTGAGAACTTTTGGCTCAAAAATATACTACCCAACCCATTGTATGAGTGTAATGTTCAGTGAAATGTGAAATGTCAAGCTCTGTTTAAACCTCTGGGAAACTAATAAAGTCCATGTACACTTCTGCAGCGTTCACCTGGGAAACTGGCCCTTTTTCATTTCTTGCAATTACTTAGGAAACAAGACTCAAATGCAAGAATCATAATGTTGCTTTTTTGTTCATTTTTCTCCCTCTCTCTGTCTTAAAATTCTTTTTTTTCTTTTAACATATATATCTGTTTATTTCTTTTCCTTATTTTCATCATTCTGGAATTTCAAGCACATAAAAGATGCCAAAGTAATAGCCCTGAAAGCAATTTTCCAGGTTGAACTTGGAGGTGAAAGATTACATCACTCACCAAGCCTGGGCTCTGGGGCCAGCTCAATCAACATTACGAAGAGTCTTCTGAGGAGCTGCATCAGCCTTTCTTGCAAAAGTGCTTTGTGTAGAGGGCACAACTGGCTGCTACAAGCTAGACGAATATCAGCATAAACCAGAAGACACAAAAATGACCCTCATTTTACAGTGACTTTAGACATTCAACTCCTTACGGTGAGGCAACCTCAAGCCCAAGATGATCTAAAAGAGTCGGTCCTTTTCAGTGCAGGGAGAAATACTGTGCAGAACAGAGGTTTTTTGCTCCCATGTGCAAGGCCTCAGTACAAGAGGATCAAGGGCAAGAGGTTGTGATCTTGTTGGGTTGTTGGGGGGTTTTGCTTGTGTCAAGAAAAAAGTAGACTGAAATTGGGGGGAAAGAGAGGACAGAAAGCAAAGCTGAATTTCAGGCTCTGTCAAAACATCCAAGCAGCTGGAAACAGGGTTTGGCTAAAAGAAAAAGGACAAACATCAATCAATACAGATGTTATTTCCAAGCTTCCGAGAGGGTATTGCAATCCAGATTTCTGGCCCAGGAGTCAGACCCTTGCCCAGTAGCAGCTGTGTTTTATGTACCCGATCCCCCTTAACATTTTCCATTTTAGCCAAGTCTCTCCATACTTCCGCTCTTGCTCTCTGAAATTCAGATGAAACAGCTGCAGGCCGCACCATGCCAGGCAACTCCTTCTTTAATTTTTCTCTCTCACAGCAATAATAAAAAAATTAAGCTGGTTGACGCTGCATGAATGAGAAGGTTAAGCAAAACCAGACCCTGCTGGTGGCCCAGTTCCAGTTCAGCTCAGATGGGTGGCAGGGGTAGAGCCGGCTCCATGCAAACTTTTAAATTAAGATACAGATGGTTGGACAGGGCCTGGGGTGTATGGGACTGCGCTGAGAGGTCCCTTGTATTATAGGCTTTACCAAGGATGGGCTCTGATCTTGTTGGTGCTCAGCCCTCTGCTCAGGACATCTGGCTCCTCTCCTTTCCTTCCCAACTTCCAGCCTGAGGTGGTTGCTCATTGGAAAACCACTCACTGCTTGTCGCAGTTAAGTATGAACAAGCATTCTCAGAAAAGGCCATCACGGGCCACAGGGAACATATGTATCTATTTATTTTCCATTAGTATTAATTACATTTGAAAAAGCCAGCTCTTTCATTCGCCTCTTTGGTTGGAACTAGCAGAGGCAAGTCCAGTTCTGGGAAGCACAGTTATTTCTCCTAATCTGAGCATAGACAGATGCATGTGTTCAGAGGAGAAAGTCCCAAACCTATGACCCAGATGACCAAACGTCTCCAGGCTGGACTAATGAGCTCTGAATTAAATTCCCTTTGCTTACAGAAATTCACTGGAAGAAACCATTAAGAATTTGGTTTAGAGAAGTGAGAGGCACCTATGTATGCAAGTGAACTCAACAAAAACTGCAGATACTTAAAGCACAGAATTCCTAGATCCATAGGCCAGAGTTCAGCCCATTAAACATTAGACATCAAACTGAAATGTTTGAATCAGGTGTGTAATAACTGAAGGCTTCCTCTGTGAAACAGATACTGGCACAGAAGAATTCAGAGCTTTAATTTTCTAAATTGCTCTTCAATTTAGATATTGGTAGAACCTGCTGCTTCTTAGCACTGCAGTCAGGAGAGTGATGTCCAAGGTTTTGAAGTCTTGATTCTTCAAACTGTACCTGCTCTAAATTCCTGCTTCCTACTCTTCAACTGGAAATGGCTGTAAAATGCAAAGGTTGCATCCTGCTATGTCTCTGTACAGAGCCTAACACAGTAGTAATTAATTTTAAAAATTATAAGTAATTAAAGCAGGAGAGAGTGAGGAATTATTTCCTTTTTCTCTGAGGTCTTGCATGATGTGAAAGGGTTAAAACAGTTTTAAAAGAATGTGCAATTTACACATTTCGCTGCTGAATATGGAGGAGAGCTGAAACAATGAGAGAGAGAGATACATTCCAAACATTGATAATACAAGAAAAATCTACCGGATTGGCTTTCAACCCCCAGTGGAGACTACTTGGGTAAAATAAACCAAACCAAATCAAACCAAAACAAAACAAAATAATTTATTCATCTAGAATTCATTGAGGGTCAGTCCTTAAGAAAGGAGTACAAGGAAAGTGGACCTAATCATATACATATGATCCAGCAGAAGTAAGATGTCCTCCTGCAGAACCATTGAAGAACTGCTCTGTAGTCATAGTCCATGAGTAGTGAAGGAGAAGAACTACAATTTTTTACAGATCTTTCTGGAATTGGCAGACATCTTAATAATACAAGGACAATTCTCACCTTTAGTGGTTTGGCCAGATGTCCCAGCAAGAAAACACAAATCATGGAATTTTGTGTAAAGTATCCCAGCAGCCTTCACTCAACACATGTGCCCAGCAGCAGACTCATCCGCTCAGTCAGGACTTTGGCAGCTGTTTTTGCTAGCTCAAGTCTCATGTAAAGAGGAGGCCTTGAACAGCATTAATGTTTTCTGTACTTACCCTCTGGCAGCCCCTAGATCCATCATTAAATTGGTTCATTTCCCAGCTCCTCTGGCCAGCCTCTTTGGCAACAGCAAAATCCCCCAACCTAGTTATTCCTAATCATCATCCCTGGTAAACTGGCAAAAACATAGCCCTGCTGTCCTGAAGATGTCTTCAGACCTTTGAGAAGCATTTGTGAAGCCCTTTACCCACCTAGTGCCTTCCTTCCTGCTGTGCCAGGGGGAAAGGGAATTCCGGCATATTTTGTGCAATTCAGAGTCTCTGAAGAGTTGTCCACATGCCACCATCTACTGAGGCAAAGGACATTTCATGTGGTTTTGGCAAGGGACTGGCAGTGGAAACCTCCAGATACCTGCTACCCGGTGGATGTGCTTGTTTTCCATTTGGAAACGTTTTGTAGAGTAAAAGCCTGGCTAGAAAAGCTCCCTGGCCATCCCATTTATATTATTTTTCAGAGCAGAAGGAAATGTTATGTTCCTGCAGCATGGCACAATTGCAGAACCTGCCTCTGCCCATTTCCTCATTAATTCCCTTAGCAACAGGGCAGATCAGAACATTTCCATTCTGAATCCCTCTAGAAGGGATTTATCTAAGTGGGTATCCTTTTCACAAGAGAACTTACCTCCAGGTTTCTCAGAAGTTACTTGGTGATAGCTGGGTGACAGGCTCAGCTTCCTCCTTTGTGAGGATGTTTTCTCTGTTCTTCAGGACTCCATCTACAGTATAGGAGTAAACACGGCTTTGTGGAGGAACTCTGAAAGGAGGTCCATGGAGACTGATGCAGGTACTAATGGAGAGGAAATGCACACGTGTAATATATGTTACAATTGGTAGCATTAAAGATTGCCTAGAGAAAGAGACATCAACAAACCCTTGGTCATCATTCTGAATTTTCTCCTTCGGAGAGACCAGTTTGCATGTTTGGACATTGACATTTAAGGTCTACATGTAGATGCCTACAAGTGTTCATACCTACAGGTATTTAAGGTATCCCTACCAACAAGATTTACATTTACTAGATCAAAGATCAGAAGTTAATACGTGTAATTCAGGCAAAAAGTATCAGTATTCTGATACTGACTTCCTAGTCCAGGACAGTTTGCTCCTTGTTGGCTGCTCAGTGTCTTTGTGGGATGTTTCTAAATGATAAATGTTCCCTAAAAGCAGAACTACTCCTTGAACTCTACCAAAGTAAAAGCTAATCACATTTATTCTCCACATATAATGTATCTGTTTTTGTTGTTGATACCAGTCCAGCATGGGTGAATAAATTGGATATAAGAGGGGGAGTGTGACAGGAACATGTCTCTTAAGTTCATTTCAAATTTGGAATTCAAAAAAAAAGTAAATCCCACAGCTTCATATCAGTTTAACACAGAAACAATGTTCTGATTTTCCTTTTTCTTTCTCTCTTTTTTTCCTCTTCATAAATTGTAGATTTTCAGACAGTCTGAAATTGTTGTTTTGAAAGAAATGGAAACATTTTCCCTCCATTTTGGCCTTCAGAAGTTCTAAAAGTTCATTTCAGACAGAAAATGTAGAGACTAGACTGTTAAAATTTCCCAGAAAAATGATAATTAAGAGAAAGACAGTCAATAAAATGTCAGTCTTGACCCAGATCTGCCTTTTTTTTTTTTTTTCCACAGAAAGAAGTTCCTTAAAGAAAATTCCTCCCTTCTTCTCCCCTAAATCCTGCACAGTCCCAGTCTCAGAGGAATATGTCATGCTCTGCTCCCTTTTTCAGTCACAGGAACTAGTGGGGCATCATCTTTTACAAAACTGCTTGCAGTGAGCGTCACCTTGTGCTGTTTGATCACAGAACAGATAAGGAAGCTTGTGATAGTTAGTGAGGCTTGTGTTAGTGCGATGAAGTAGAAAGACTCGTGTGCTCTTTCTTTTATCCAGCACAGTGCAGTGTAGTGCAAATGCTTAAGTTTAATTAAAAAGCAAATCATACAAACAAGGGAAATAATAGCAAAAATCCAAAGCAATAACCACTAGCAATGTCAGCCTCACACACAATTTAATTCCTCTGCGAGTTACCTAGCACCCACCAGGTTCAGTGAAGTTATCTGTTTTTATCAGCTCTGATTTGGTGGAATTTCAAGTATTTCACATGAGCCATCTGCTCTGTAAAAGTTTTTTTGCAAAAAAACCTGTTTCCCAGAATGACAAAGCCTTGGAGAGAAGTTTCTGAAACCGTCTGTCTGGCTAAGCTCCTGCTGGAATCATTAATCTAATGCTACTGGAATTTCCAAACAATGAATTAATTAATTGTGCTGTACAGTTAATTAACTGATGTGTGAGAGCTTTGGAAAAGTACATGCTGCATATATACATATTTACAGATACACATATACATGTATGTAAACACATATATATCTATATCTCTCTGTATATCTAAGTAAACAGCAGACTGTACTCCAGGGAAATTCAGGGCTGAAGCTGCTGTTTATGCATCAGTGGCCTTGAAAACTCAACCACAATATACTAGGGAGAGCAGTAAATCATCACAGGGAAACCTGGAGCTGAGGGTGAGTTATCACTGGTGTATGATGTTTTGTGAGTCAGAAGTGAGTTGCTTCAGCAAAACTGACTTTAGGAAGACGTGCTCAGCACTCCATTAGGCCTGTCCTTAACAAATCTTGACGTTGTCTCATTTTCACAAGCGTCACTCAATGATGTTTTCAATAATGATGACGTCCCAAGGCCAAATAATAAAAGGGTATCACCCTGTGAAAAGGACTGGAACAGAAGCTGAAATATGGTAGCAATTTCATTCTTGGTATATCTCCGGGAAAAGGCTGAATGCATTCCAACCCAAACAGAGCCACTCACCTTTGTCTTCAGTACATTGCTATTGTATGTCATTTAGCATTTTGTGTTAGGTCTTGTTGAAACACTCCTTTCTAAGCCTCCTAATTTATTCCAACACGTCATCCAGCTTCCTGACAATTAGTATGTAATAATACAATCTACTATCAGTACAGATATCAGTGCAAATACTAGTATAAACACTGCCTTTCTGTGCCACATGTAGTTGCTTTTTCCACTAAATAAAATGCATAAAATCAGTCTTAACTCAGCATTTTTATTCCCCCTTCACAGATGGGACAGCTGAGAAACAAAGAGATTTGTATTTGGTTCAATGCCACAAATTAATCAACTGCCCAGAGACATTCTTAGTGCGTTTCTGTGGTGCATATTGGGTCCTCTTCCCCTTTGCCCCTCAATCATTGGCCTAATAAATATTTCATAGAGAGTCTGAACCTGAGACTCGTGGTGTTCTCCCATGTTTTGCTTCCATAGGATGTAGAAGCAGCGCAATCCAAGCACAAAGACTTGGAGGCTACCTTTGTATTTTCCATAGGACCGTGTGCCAGGCAGCTGGCTGAGATGTGGCATGCTCTTCATCTGCGCTTTGTGTGAGCAGATCACCATAAGCACGACTTCCAGTAGTCCTTTTCCTGCGTATCCCCTTCTACCCTGCTCCAGGTGATATCAGATTCCCTTAGGAAGGAGCCAAGAAAACTTTCCTGCCTGTTTTTGGTTTCCTAAAGTTGTGAGGAAGTAGAGGAGATAATGCATAGATAGAAGCATGGTTGGGACCAACGTAAGGGCTAACATGAGCCCAGGCTCTCTCACCATCATACTCCAGAACATGACTAAAATCTGTTTCTGGGCTGAGTTTTCTGTCCAGGTGGGACACAGAATGTGCCACAAGGAGGTGGCTGTAGGTGAGGGGAAGTCCAGGATAATTTTGCTCTCTGAAGGAGTAACAGAGCTCCAAGCAAGTTTGGGACAGCTAACTGGCAAGCCGGCATTATTGTAGCTTTCAGCTACAGGCACCAGGGAGACTGGTCAAAGCGGGTGGCAGTTGGCAGACACGGGTGTTATGACACAATGTGATGACACTTCTGCCATGGTTTGAGGCTCTCAGGCATGGAAGGAGCCCAGCCTTGGACCTCCAGCATCAGAAGAGGGCTGCTTGCAGAAAATCACTGCAGACAATCATGTCAGAACAGGGATCAAGCCTGAATATTCCACTTTCTCCAGGAGAAAACCAAAGCAGAGGCCAGCACAGACAGGTGTGTAAGCCCTGCTGAAATATGAAGTACACTCCAGGGACAGAGTGCAATCAAAAGAGAGACTTGCCTTGCTTTACACCTGGACTCTGTATCATGTCTGTCTCTTGCTACTGATTCAAAAAGCTCCATCCTGCCTGTGATCTGTTTAGTCCCCAACGTATGTTTTAGAACCAGTAGTAATAGATTTCCAAAATAGGATTAAAATAGGGCTAAGCAGTATTGGCCCCACAGCAGAGAGCTGTGGTCAGATTTAGTGGGAGGGAGGGGAAGCCTAGAGATTGGAAAGGATTAAGGTTGCACCAGTATATCTGGTCATCATCTCGCTGTTCTGGTTTGATGTGGTTCTCTAGAGAAGACTGCAAGAACAGGTTTTGCAGCTCTTGCTAGATGTGAACTTCTGAACAAGGAGGCAAAATGTGGAGGAAGGACTAGGAAAAAAACAACATTCAGTCTCTTAGAGCTCTTTAGTGCATCTGGCTTCTATTTAGTTTTGTAAATGTCTGGGTACTACAGCAATGGGCACATTGTCCTGGAGATGGACCTTGCATGACATGGCTTAGTAAAGGTGAGGCTTGAGATGCACATCACTGGTGCCAACTCCAGGGACAGAGCTGGCGATGTGCCTCACCTGGAGTGTTAGTATTATTTTTATGGCACTGTGTTGTATTATATGCACATCTATGTGTCTACATAAGAAATGGATGTGTAGGGGGATGCTTGCATGTATGTAAAAGAAACAACCTCTAGGGCTATATCTAGCTGGATTTTTTTTGTAATCGGTACATTGTAAACTGAAGCTGGACACTCATCTGCGACAGAGGCTGATGGAGAGCATCCTCTGGAGCATACATTACAAAAAAAGCCTAAGTAGGCTGTCTGCAGGCTCTGTGCATGGCAGCTGAGCAGCCAGGAGCGAGACAGAGCATGCCATGCTCAGTCACTCATTAACAATGCAGCAAGCACAGGCCCAAGGTGGACCAACCTATTCAAAGGTTTGGGCTAATTTCAGGACACCTGCGTAGGCTGGTGGAGTCAGCAGGATGGGGCAAGGTGCCCAAGGCTGCCTGCTCCGGAGCAGCACACCTCCCTGTGGAAAGGAAGCATTTCTTTCCCAATTGACTTACCACAGGGATGACGGGATGTGCTGCAGTGGGGCCGATTCACTGCAGCAGGAGATGGGAGAGGCAGCACCTCTTTGCATCCCCACTGGTGCTAATCCCCTGCTCCACAACCCTGCAGAGAGATTCCAGCTGTTGTGGACAGGGCTGTCTGCTCCCTCTCTTGTTGTGGTCAGAGCTCTCCCTGAAACCGTCTCATGCCTCCTCTGCAGGAAGGGCACCTGGGGAAGTACCTGGAGTCAGGTCATGACTAGCTGGGCCATGCTGACTACAGCCCAGGAGCTACCATCTAACTAGATCAGGAGACGGATGGCATATTTCCTTCACCTTTTAGAGAAAAAGGGCACAGCCATAGATTGTCAAAGGTATTTAGACACCTAGGACTGGAACCAGCAGCACTTACCCAGGGACCCTGGAGCAGAAAAGAAGTTTGAATCGGTTTGCAAGCTCAACCCTAGACCCACCTTGTCCTATAGGTGCTGTGTGAACCTCAGTGCTCCCAGTTTTCCAAGTACCTGTTAAAGGCAACGGCTGTTCTCAGTGCTGGGAGCATCCCTTTTTAATTCCCTTGTTACATCTGTTAACTCGTTTGCCCCCTGTGAGAAGGAAAATGAATCATGGATGTCTTTTGTTTGCTAAATGTTAACAGCCCTGTGGAAAAACCCTCATAAAATATTCATCCTATCCTGCTCTTCTAAATTAGACAGTTACAGTTCTAACAAGCCCCACAGAAGAGTTCTTCATTCTCTCAGTCAAAGATACAGTCAAACATTTCTGCACACTTTTCTGTACTCTGCATCACCCCCAGCCAAATTTTCTGCTCCCCCAAGTTCTGTGCTGCTTTTATTCTTGCATATCTTTGTGTATATGGCACTACAATAAGAGAAGTAAAGGTTTCAAAATGCATTCATCCACGTTCCTGCTTTAATGGTAAAGAAAAGGAATATATTTGCTATTGCAAATGCAAGGAAAGATCGGGGGGGTGGGGTGCAGGTGTCAGCAAGTGAATACTTCCCACCTGGGAAAAGGAGAGGGAGGGGTCTAAGATGTTTTCAAACCAGAAGGTAATTGCAAGACCTTGGACATTACACCATCTGTTGCTTTCTTGGGTGAAGGGAAATGTTTTTACTCTTGGGAGTGCTAACTCTCCCTCTTGGTTGTGTCATCAAGGCAGAACAGAGATGCCTTCACGGTCCCTCTCTCCCTATGTGTTTGCCTCTGTGCTTTCCTATCCCAGCTAGGTGCATGCTTCCGCGAGGAGGAGGGTGGGCACAGCTGAATGGGACCAGCTCTCTCTGCTCCCTGCCTCCTGCTAGCCTTTCCTCGTGGCTCCACTGTGCCTTGCTCCTGAGATGATTTCTGATGACTCACAACAGGAGTGAAACAATCCTCAGATACTCTTTGTTGCTTGAAAACACCAGGGAGTGAAAGAAGAAGGGAGGGGGAGAGATTTAGACTGGAGGAGAGGGAAGAGGGTTTTGATGCCAGCTCCCTTTCTGAATAATCATTATGGGTAATGACTTGCAGATCTTCAATGTGGTCTGTGTTACTTCAGGCTGATTTGTTCCATACAGTGACCTGAGCGAGCTTGTGAGACTCGAAGCATGTGTTTCACTATGTTTCAGGCTCTTCTTGGACTCTGAAGCAAGAAGTTGCTCTGACCAAGCTGGTGATGACCTCCTGGCTGTGCTGTGGGCTGCTGCCTGCAAATGAAAAGGTTTCTTAGTGAGTAGGGATAACACACCATGCGTGGGGTCCTGTTCATAGCATGGGGAGCTATTCTCCGCTCCTGTTGTTACCACTGGTCAGAGAAAAAGTTGGCTTTCCCAACCCTGGGCAGGCTGCCCTGCATCCCTCAGCCCCTCCATTATCACAGCCAGGGAATGAGAAAAGTTCAGCCTAGTTTATGGAGGAGGAGAGGTCTCAGAGGGGGGGCACTGGTTTTCCCAGGCATTATCATTTGCTGGCTACAACCAACAGTGGCCAAGAAGCTGCTGGTGAGCAGCTAGCAAGCAGAAACACCTGGTGCTTTCTTCCTTCCCCACAAAGAGAACATTATTGTCGAGGGGAAACTGTTGACTGGCAAGGGCTGTCAGCTTCTGAGGGTTGAGGGGGCAGCAAGGAGAGGATGGTGCCTCTTTCCAAAAGATGAAAGTAATTCACCCAGGAACTTCCTACTCCAGAGTAATTAGCAAAGTAGACGTGTTTGTAGGAGGAAGCTGTTGGAGAGGGTGGTGTTACCTCCTAGGGCAGGAGCGAATGGTTGGGTCTCTGCTCCAAAACACTGGCAAGTGTCACAGGCCACTGGGAGAGCCATGGAGGCAGAGCAGGGTTTTCAGAAACAACAGGGAAACTTAGGGAGTCAGTCTTGGGGAATAGCTTGTTTCTGAGACCCCGAGGCAAACTTCTTGGTTCATGATTGAGTAAAAGTCAGTCAATCTCCTCTGTCATTTTTGCTGGCAGGATTTAATCTAATTTGGGAAAACACACAAGCTGACAGGAGGGATGGAGTAAGCTGTGTTTCAAAGAGAAGGAAACAAGGCTCTCCCCTTCCATCTGAGCCAGTCGTTCTGGTGTGTGCCTTTCATCAGCAAGTGACTTTCCAGACTGGCTGTAGGGCTGCACTGAAATTAGCCAACAATCCCACTGAACTTTGCAGGAGTGGGTTGGACTTTCAGACATGCCAGAGCTTGAGAAACAAAGCATGTATTAAAAAAGAATACCCTTAAATCCTCTAGGGGAAAAAAAAAAAAAGGTCTAGTTTCACAGGGCATAAAGTGCTCTTGTTTCCCTAGCACATATTCTATATGTGGAAAGCAAAAAAATAAAATAAAATTACAGCTAATAAATTTTTTAAGTGCAGAAAGATTTCTTTTTTACATATAGCAGTGCCCAGTAGCACCACTAAAGTTAAAGGTCTGTCAACATTTTCGTTACTAAACCCCCAATTTTCATTAGTTTATTACTCAGCCATAAAAGCCTGCTTCTCAGTTCAACTGAGAGTCCTCAGCCATATGAGTCCTCAGCTCCTTCCCCCCTCCAGTCTGAAGCCTGGGGAGTACACACAGATGTGATTCAAACCTTTACTCCACCCTGATTTTGCACCACCAGAACACCATTAGAAAGACTCCTTATTTGTGTCTCAAAGAAATAGAAAAAGTGGAGACACGAGTCTTTATGTTTATACCACAGAGGAACAGCGTTAGAATTAGATCCTTTTTAACAATACAATGAAATTGGTTTGGCTGTATTTAGAGTTGCAGGAATGTAAAATGGAACAGGAGGCAGACTTCCAGGGTAGTGTCTCCTGTGAAGCCGTCTGGCTTCACGTAGGAGTTGTGGGAGAGAGAGGGGGAAAGAGAATCAGTCTGACATTTTGGTGTCTAATGCTCTATTATCTCCCCTGCTTGGTGGTACATTGGGCTTCCCTTGCTCCTCAAAGGTAGAGGTTACTAAGGGACAGAACTGATATTAAAAGAACCTTGAGAACCTTGAGAGGCTTCTGAAAAAAAAACCCCAACAAACCCCACCCAAAAATTGTTCAGTTCTCCTAGTCCAGTGGTCACACGTATATGAAGACAAGGTCCTTCTTCCAGCTGTCTCAAGGGATGAGGAGGGCAAAGGGTGAAAATGGGAAATAAAAGCAATATCAGATTTTCAGAGTCAAAACTATCAGTTTGAATAGGAATAGGAGCTAGTTTCCCTGCATCCCAGCCCAGTGTTCCAATGACCAGAGAGTGTTGATTTGTGATTAGAAGTCTCCTTCGGACTTTTAAAAGACACCTCACTGCTTGCTGTCTACACCTAAGAGAGAGCAAGAGTCAAGACACCAGCGCATCCAGGGCAAAAGCACCTTGATCTTGCAATTTCTTATGTATCCATCTTAGTAAGCCTGATTCAGGATTGCTAAGCATCCTACTGCTTTCCTTTAGACAAGTTCACCTTTAAAATGTTTTATACAGCCACTTGATCTGACCTGTTGGAGGAAATTTGGCATCTGACCAGGTACCAAGAAAATGTCTTGTCCTACTTGGGATATGCAGCCATGAAAGACTCCTTGTGCTAGGAGCCATGGTAGCTTATCTGCACAAAAATCGATAGTCTTTTCTCTAGGATACTCACTGAAAGAATCAAAAGTATTAGTTCAACTCCTACTTCTTATGAAACATCTTGGATCCACATGTCCTAGGAGATGCTCCATACCATTAGATTTTAACTCTCTGCTTTGAGCTTGTGAAGGTCTCCAGCTGAGGGCTGGGCTGCCCTATGACTCCAAGGTGTTTCTTAGATATCTCCTACATGGTTGTAGGGCAATCAGATATCCAGATGATCCAGATATTCCTCAAAATTCATATTCAGATGTTTCAGCTTTATAGGAAATAATTCAGCATCATGGGAACAGATTTTCCAAGCCAATAACCACTAGTCTGAACCTCAATGAATATCAGAGATGTCTAGGAAACGTAGATCAACTTCCTTGTTAAGGATTGAGAAAGGCATCCCCTGGGACAGCCGATGTCCTGGTTCAGGCACATTTCTATTTCTAGGAAATATGTATTCAGGTTCCTTTAAGTGTCAGGAACCTGGGTATTTGCTTTCACCATGGATTTAGTCAGGGGAAAATTCCGCTGTAGGCATCTGGCCACATAGGATTATGGCTTGGAGACCTTTTTGAAATCTAACCAGGTTAGAGAAAACCCTGTGTGGGACTGGGTTTTGGAGGGGCAAGTACCTTGCGTTGCTTTAGGGTTAAAGGTATGGGTAGGATTTCTTGGTGATCCTTTGTACCATTTACCTCTGCCAGGCTTACCCACTCCTTTCTGCTCCTTTTCTTTGGCAATGTGCTGCAAACACACAAAAAGGTGACTATTCATGGCCTCGCAGGTGGAAGATTAATCTTGACAGAGAAAGAATTTCTTGATGAAGTGACTTCAAAGGCAAAATACCGTGGAGGGGGAGGGGGAAGCAGGCAACAGTTGTGTGAAGGAAGAAGAGGGAGGCTGTGCCAGTTGGCATCAAACACTAGAAGAATAACCTTCGTCCTCAGGGCTGACACTGGCGGCTCAGCTTAGTGCATTGGCAGCTCTGCTTGTATTGCAGTTTCAGCTTCCCCCAGCTCCTGGCTGATTCGCATCCAGGGGCACAAAGGGCACCTGGCCCATGTCCAGTGCCTGCACCAGGTAGAGCAAAGAAAGCTTTGAAAGAAATGATAGAGGCAGGTAACAAACCCCTCCTGGGAAAACTGAGCTCTTTATTCCTCCTTCCTGCTCAGCCTGTTGTAGTAGAGCTGACTAAATCCCCGATGGCCTTGAGGCCTTTGTGTGAAGTTTTTCTCCCCCTGTCACAGCTGTGGTAGCCAGTGGATTTTTAAATTTTTGTTATTATTATTATTTAAATTCTGTCATATGGTCTTCTTCAGGCACACGAATGAGCTGATCCACCTGCCTTGGTGAGCACCATGGGAGAGGTCTGACTGATCGCTGTCTTCCTTTCTGGATCACCTTCCAGTGGAAATTTCTCTCATAAGGTGGGTGTCTCAAGGAGATTAGAGTGGCATTTGAAACAGAGGGAAATATGGAAATGCCAGAAACAAATCCCTGCTAGCAGGGGCCAGTATCTCACCTAAAAGCAAAGTTTCTACAAGGCATCCACACAACGAAAATGAACAGCCTGCAGGAGTGGAACAGGAATTAGCCACGAGCCTTTGCAACTTTTCCACCAAAGCACTCTTATTCTCTTTCAAACCACATTGTTCCATGTCTCGGGTGTCCTGGACATGGATGAAGATAGGCAGATATGCAGTCCTGTGGAGGTAGCTGCATTTAATCCTGAAACATATTATCTGTAAGGATCATGCAGCTATCTTCAGTGTGGGAAGCAGCAGCTCTTGTACAGCAGAAATAAATGCTCATCGTACTCCGGAGCAGGAAGTGAAGCAGAATGTTGTATCAAGATCAAACTATGTGGGAAATTGAAGGAGACAGAAGTTACCACATTAGCAAACTAGCCAGGGCTTTGAAGCACATCTTCAGCCCTTGTGAAAAGTGTGCTTTATTTTCCTAATATATTTTAAAGTGTGCTACACAAACACCAAGATAGTTCAGAAATGTCAGCATAGTTCTCAGAAGTCTTTCATTCAAGAGTTAAGCAGGCTCATCCTGGCTTAATCTGCAAGATTGTTAGACATATGCAAGCTGAAGTTGGTTAAGGCTCATCAGTCAAAGAAGTCTTTGTCTCAGGTGACTTGTTAACATCACTTCACCTGACCTTCTTTCCCTTCTCCTGTTGAAAGAAAGTGACTGGTTTAGACAGTAGAAAGCCAAACAACAGACTTGGAAATAATACAGCCTCACAAATCTGCTGTGTAGGTTTTCTAACTTAACAAACCCAGTATTTGGGGTTGTCTCAGAAGGTGGGTTCCAGAGATGGCAAATTTCTCTGAGCTGGACTGAACTTGGGGAAAGATCAAGGAAAATCAACATCAAAGATTTTTAATGCAAACCAGCAAGGATTATGTATGCAGTCATGGAGAGCCCGTTCATCAACTTCTACTACTACCAGGCCAGGAACAACTTCATTTGGCCTTGTGGATTATGAAGATGTTTAACCAGATTGGTCTTTTGGTTAAAGCCAATAGAGCAATGCCAAGTGTGTTGTGTCTGATAATACCCATGGCCATATAGATGGACGAGAAAAGCTCTGGTGGCTCTGAGCAAGACAGTTATTCTGGGACAATGAAATATGAGTTCTACATCTCCTCCCAGCTTTTATAGCTGGTTTAATACTCTTTATCCAACTGCAAAGGGCAAGATAAAGTGTGAGGTAGAGAAAAAACGGGGTTCAGAAGCTATCAACAGCTAAGCCTGCAGTTTGATAAGACAGACAGTGTTGGATACACCTGCTGTAAGAGTTCCTGTGGCACCATGCAGCCTCTGCTGCTCATTCCAGCCTCTGAACCACAGCACATTGCTCCCTCCATGTCATATCACCACTGCGGTTGAGATCCATGCTCTGAGCCCTTTGTGTTGCTGCTTAGGGCATGTTTCTTTCCTAGCACGGAGAAGGACAAGGGGAATGAACAGCTGGGATTGAGGGGGTGGGGGACTCCCAGCTTTAGTGGAAAGGTGCTTGGAAACAACTTTGAGATGCAAAGCAGAAAATACTGCTTCTGACTTCTTCCGTCATCCACAGATGTCAGCCAGGGAGTCTATACCACAGCCTTTCTAAAGTGTTAGTGGCAGATCTGAAGCAATTGTAGCTCAAAGGAACTTGCTGTACTCCTATAGCAACCTCTGTAAACACAATGTCACAGAAGTGAGGCCAGCAGCCAAATTACCGGCTCACTGTCAGGGAAGCAGCAGCCAACAACTCTTGTCCTCCTCCAAGAATGCCACAAAGTCCCCACTGACTCCTGTTTCCTCCTTCAGTTTACATGGTTTCTTCCATTCATGTGTTGTCTTAACTTCCAAATCTAGCAGCAGCACAAGTTGGTGATAGGAGTGATCCTCAGATCTCAGAGCATGTCTCCCTCTCTCTCTCCCCCCCCTCCTTCTCCCTTCTCTCTCACCACGCAGACAGAAAATACCCCAAGAGTAAAAGATGGGCTACAGCCATGTCTTCAGATATAATCTGCATCATAATCTGGCTTTTCTCAAGGGTCAGAAACTCCCATCTGGCTCATTATAGGTATGGAGGTTAGTATCAACTTCCCCTGAAATTCAAAGTCTTTAAGGGCTGGGGCTTAGTTGTCACTTCTTGGAATAGAGCCCAGCAGGAAGGACAGCTGTTGCGGATGTCTGATGAGCGATGGCTGCTCCTGGGAGCCTGCAGAGCTGGGGAATAAAATGTGTTTGCTCCTGCTTACCATTACCAAGAAGAAGTCATAGTTCCTACAGCATTATTTAGCACTGGTACATAGTAAAGGCAGAGCTTTGCAGGGTATGGCAAGGATGTGATCCCGATTCCAGGGAAGCCGAACAGATCCTGAGTTCCATAAAGAATCAGAGCATTGCTGCCAGGAAAAGGAAAGGCAAATGTTTTTAGACAAACAAACTAAACAATTCCTAAAATATTTACACACTGTGATGTACCTTATCAAACCTTAAAGGAAAAAAATCATTCACAATGGCCTTGTGTGCCTTCAGCCGCATGTGGACCACAGTTCGAGGATGACAGGAACTGAAAGGAGAGACAAGATGCTGAAACAGGCAGGTATGCATCATGGATGGGTTAGTAGGGACTGCTTTAGACCATCAGTGAAAGGTTTCATTGTTTTAAACCTTTTCTTGTATGCTCTTAACACACATCCCTCTTCTGTTCCCTGTACTCCATACTCTCACAGCCTCTCCTCCATCCTTATCTACATATTTTGCCCTCAACTCTG
>NW_008824762.1:2031071-2031818 GCF_000699105.1 Pygoscelis adeliae | reverse complement strand
CTATCCTGAAGCTGTTGCCCCTCTAAGGGAAAAACCCTCTCCCTCCGTCCACAGTGTGTACATAACACATGCCTTTCTTTCTCCTCGACACTCTCCCTTCTGCTAAGCAAGAAACTAAAAAAAACATAACCAAAACAAAACAAACCTCTAGCATTTTGAGAGATGTGACAGTTTTAAAGGAACTCAGTAAATAGTTTATCCCACAAGGACAAACAATATTTTTGTTTCTCTAAATAAGTTGTCTTGGGCATATAGAATTACTGAAAAACCACAGGAATCTCATGTCTGAGCTGAGAGATCCTCTGAGACTCCCAAAGTGCAATGCTTTCAGTCCATGACCCTCTGGAAGCCAAATTACAGAAGTAAGTGTGCCAAGTCCTGGGCTTACAACTCAACTTATACCAGCTGAGGTGGTAAGCTAATCTAGCCTCTCTTTTTCCATTCACTAGAGAGGCCTTAGATATGTTTTAGAGCTAAGGAAAAGAGGGAGTGTCCTGGTTTTGGCTGGGATAGAGTTAATTTTCTTCCTAGTAGCTGGTACAGTGCTGTGTTTTGGATTTAGTATGAGAATAATGTTGATAACACAGCGATGTTTTGTTGTTGTTAAGTAGTGCTTACACTGGTCAAGGACTTTTCAGCTTCCCATGCTCTACCGACTGAGAAGGCTGGAGGTGCACAAGAAGCTGGGAGGGGGCACAGCCAGGACAGCTGACCCAAACTGGCCAAAGGGATATTCCATACCATGTG
>NW_008824762.1:1999205-2030852 GCF_000699105.1 Pygoscelis adeliae | reverse complement strand
CTTCCGATTCTCTCCCTCATCCCACCACGGTGGGGGGAGTGAGCGAGCGGCTGTGTGGTGCTCAGTTGCCGACTGAGGTTAAACCATGACAGGGAGCAGTACCTTCATAGATGGAGGTTTTAAAGTACAGATTTATGCAACACCTGTCAGGATTGATTTAAGCATTTCTGATCCTACCATATGGGAGAAGATGGACTAGAGGACACCTGGTAAGCCCTACTGGTTATATTGGCATTAAGTACTAGGTAGAATTGCAAGCTTGCCCTCACAGTGTCTTGTCACCACAGGGGCTTGAGGAGACATCCCTCCACTTTGTGACTGTGACAGGAGCTCTGATGCCAGGATCAACACAGATTTCAGTTGCTGTTCAGACTCCTAATGATTCTCCTCAGGTTATACCCCTTGAACCACTTGTGAGCTGCCAGTTTGTAACACTGGCCAGTTGGAAGGGTGTGGAGTTTTTCCTGCTCTTCCTTTCCCTTGCCTTTCCTTTCTTTACTGTATGATTGATGGTAAGTTCATAGATGCAGTGGGACTCAAGTGAGTTTACACTGCTGTTTTAGTTTTAGGTCCCTGGCCTAGCTCAGGTGAGATTGACAAGGCTTTGCTGAAGTCCGAGACTTCAGTAATGAGGAACTGAAGAGCTGCCCCAAATGACTATCTTCAGCATTGTTTTTCACTACACCTTCAGTTTTAATCTACTGTGTTTTATTGCTTGTTTGTGGGATGGTTACAACATCCTTGTTCTGTGATTCCCTCCCCTGTGCATTTAAATTCCTGATGTGCACTCAACCTGAGTTCCAGGTTAGCATAATTTTTCTATAAACAAATATATATTTACTGAACATGTTTAAAAAGTATTTGTGTGGGATTTAAGATAACATTGAAATTCCTTTTGCTGATGATTTATAAAGCTATTTTCCCCCGTCTAGACGCTTTCAATATTTGCAATTAGCTGATGGAAAAATAAATGGTGGAGTATTCTTTCCAAACCTCCATTAGAGAGGGGAAAAAAAGGTCTCCATCATGCAAAGTAAATGCTCTTCTGTCAAGTCAGCCAGGAAGAAGCTGCTAAGAGGCAAAAGACATGGAGGATGAGTCCAGTTAGCACTGTACTCAGGTGTAGAACTTGGATGAGGAAGGGGAACAGAGTTTTTTCATAGCTCCAGGGAGAAGAAGGAGAAAACAAGCTATTAAGCCAGAGACGTTTTTCTTGGTCTGATTGCAAAATTAGCTGGAGCTGAAGTTAATTGATTGTGTAGGCAGATGAAACAAACTTGAGACGACTATAAATAGTAACAATCTTGCTTTCCATGCAGCTGTAAATCTGAGCTGTAGAGCTGTCTTATATTCATTGTGAACATTTGCAAACAAGGAAGGGAGAGTAGAGTAAAATAAAATAAAATAAAACAAAGTGTGGTCAAATAAAATATATACACTCACAGCCTAGCACAGAGAGAAATTTTCAGGGGCAGGCCTTCCAAAACAGACGAGAGCTAGAATTTGATCTCACAGATGTTGTGGCCTGATGCATTTTACCTGTCTCGCCCCCTCAACCACAGCCTGGGAGAGGCAGAATTCAGCTATTTCTTTCTTTTGTCTTTCCAGGATTTTGTCTCAGTGTTGCTGCCTCTTCATCGAGGAAGAGGGGGAGTGAAGCAAGGGGCTAGGCCTGTTTGTCTGCATACTCACAGTTAGGGCTGCCAGAGAAAGAATGCCACATCCCATCAACCGCTGGAAATGGGAAAGACATTGTGTGCTCTACGGAAACTGTGAATACATGTGGGCAGACCCTTGCCACGCTTTTTTTTTTCTCTTTAAGGTGGGGGAATTGTTGGGTTTTTTCATCAGGATTAAGCTTCATGTTTAAGCTCTGCTCTACCAACTGTGATGAACAATAGCCTGATGAGGGAGAGCTATGGTTAAAAACCCAAAAGAGAGATGGCTGTCAAGGTTAGAGCCTCCTCTGCATGTGGCAGGTGGCAGCTTTTAGTATCTGTACCTGTATCTCCAGCCTAGCTGGTCACCAGAGAAGATGATCTCCCTGCGGTGTAAAGACTACAGGCGTGGATGCAGCCTTCCTTGCATCACTTTCTGGAGAGCTGTCGGTTGACCTAACCTTTCATCCACATGGGACTACTCTTGGTCATTTGTCTTCCATCTGCAGGAGGGGGTCACCCTGTAAATACCAACTGACAACATCATTCTCACAGTTTAAGGCCAAAAGGGTAGAATGTCATCATCTGAAATTACAGCGTAATTTGAGTAATAACTGCATGACTAGAATTCAGTTAGGATGAAAGATGTAATATTTAGACTTTTTCAAAAGGGGTCATCAGGCTTTTACCACTAGCATTACCATTTGAGTCATACCTGTGGGCTGCACTCTGCTCTGTTGTGTTAGAATCTGTGTTTAGTAGGAGAGACTTCCCACACTGAGGAGTTATGGTTTACAAATACGAGCCAGACAAAAGGATAGGAGGAGAAAAGACAAAACGAAGGTTTACCCAGCCATTTCAGCAGGCCGCTGGCTGGTCTGTAGGCTGCCTGCTTCCCACATCTCTCACAGGAAGGTGACTGGAGCGACTGTATTACAAGAAGGGCGAGCGAGGAGCATTTGCGTGGTCAGCTGGGTGTGGAGGATGAGCGGTAACTTTTCCAGCTTGTGTAACTCCCTCGGTTGGCCACACTTCTGTTGGGTGATGACAAGGCAGTTCAGGTGCCAGCAAAGGCTGTGTGAAAAGGAAGGACAAGCTGGGGCAGTACAGCAGGGCACTTCATGCCATCATGTGCTCTGCTAGCCTTAGTTGGCCCATTTGATTTACCTGAGAGCCACCACCCTGGGGAGAAGACTTCCCTGGCTTGGTTATGCCATCAAGGCCAACAGGGCCTACTCCAGCTCAGCAAAGAGCTTCTGTAGTGTTCTTCTGCTAAATATAGTGTATTCATATGAATTTTAAAACTGTTCACCTCACAACCCTAGGGAATGAGCCTCTCTGCTTACTCCTAGAACAAGACCATGAGTTTGTGATGTGACCATGATTCCTCTCTCTGACCCATTAAAGCATGCCAGAGGTCTGGTACCTCTCCAAGGCACAAGCAGCACCTGGATGTTCTTAAAATGAGCGTCAGATAGGCAGAGTTTATTCTCCTGGGCTCATTCATGTGCTTGGGTTTGACCCAGCCTGCCGGGCAAAGTCTGTTCAGTACATGTTGCAAGGCCTGCTGTATCAACACCACCAGCTGTGGTGAGTAAACCAAGGCAGTGGTTTGACTGCTAAAACACCTAGGGGAAAACCCTCTTGGATTGTATTTCTCATGTCCTTTGTTTGCTGATAAGAAAATGCCAATCCAAGAGCCTAGGACTAACCCCTAACCCCCCCCCCCCAAATCATGCATGCACTCTCCATCTGACCTGTCACCTCCCTCCTGACAACTGAAAGCATCTGTGTTTATCTTCTGTTTTACTGGGTTTCAAAAAACAATGGTCTGCTCTTATGGGGGATTCTTTTATCAGCTTCAGGGACAGGAACCTAAAAGGAGTTAACCTGGAGGTCACTTTCCAGCCATTTCACTACTCAGTCAGAAGAATCACCTTGGAGCTTCCATGTTTAATCAAGACATTTTTACAGCTATTCTGCTAAAGGGAGAGGTGCACTTTGATTGAAGATAAAATCCATCAAATGATGCAATTCATTTATTCTGGCGTCGTGGAGTCTCTGTCCATTTGAGGAAAAGACTCTGTGCATGTGTATGAGTGCATCATGGAGAGAAAGGCTTCTTTTGGGGGGGGGGGGTAGGGAAGGAAGATTGTTGGGCCTGTTCTTCCAGTCCAGTTTTAACATCTCTGTCTTGCTGAACCCCATCTGACTGCTCTGGGAAGACAAACAAGGCAAATAGCTCCTGTTGAATATACCCTGACCAGGTCTGTAAATCAGGTTTGGTCTCTGTTTTCACCAGCTTCTATAAGCGTACCTTCCATTTGGAAGACTCTCACCCTTTGGTATGACACTATCATTTCATGAGATATGGGAATCAGTTATATAAATCCTCATTTACTTGCCTATATCTGCTAGTGTGCTGTATCTTTCATGTTCTACTTGCAAAAAGCCTGCTCACCCTTATCCTGGTCACAGACGTGAATGGGAAACTTTGGGTCTGCCATGAAGTCTGTGTCTACTCATAGCCATGATCAAGGGTCCCTTCCTTTTGCTTCTGCAGCAAGAAGTATTCTTCCAAGTTTTGAGACAATCTAATCTCTATCACACACCATATGATTCCAGCTCCAATGTGGGTTAACACATATATGTCTGAATGGGAATCAGGTGTGTCCAAATCTCAGGGCCCCTACCAGGGTAAGAGAAGAGTTGCAAAATCCCTGAAATACCTGTATTGACACATTTCAACCAGCTGTGTAGCAAGCAACGAGGAAAGGCTTGTTTCATGCCTCCTACCCACTCACACCTCTTTCATGTTTTGCCCAGTTGGACATCTGGCATGTTTTTTGCTACACACCCAATGCTGAGCTTTCATTTCAGGCGACCCATTCTGATTCTATCAGAGCTGACTTCTGCCCTTATAAAAGCATGAAACTCAAGGCTTGTCTTGAGGCAGAGCCAAACACTAGAAACGTTGCTCAGCAATGGGTCAACCTCAAAGGGTTTGAAGCATCTGCTCTTTTATGCTCCCAGGGATTCACATGCTGATGCTCACAACCATCGGTCTTTGAGTGAGGCAGATGGTATTGACCTGGGTGTCTGGCCTAGCTGATTCCATCACGGTAGGATTCTTCTGCAGTTCATCTTACATTTGTTTCCCACTGGAACCATGCAAGAAGAGACTTGCTACTGGCATTACGTTAATGGAAACCAAATGTAGGCACCTGGTCCACTCTATTGTACTCAACAGGCATCCCAGCTGAGATTGCACAGGGATCTAAAATAACCAGCTGCTGAAAGGTCTTGCAGAAAGAAGTTGCAGGAGGATCTCATTTGACACAATAGAAGGGAGAACATTATTCCAAGACCTAAAGAGAATGAGAAATTAATCTGGGAAGAGGATACCAATATGCTGAGACATTGAGACAGTTTAGCTACACACATCACAGTGATTCAACAGAAAGCATGTATCTCAGTCCCTCGGCCCAGGTTTCCCAAAGCAAGGGACTTTTTTAATTGTAACCAACACAGACAGAATTAGCTGATCTTCAAGCCACAGGTAATATAGATCTCCTCCAGCTGTGCTAGTCCCAGTCCAGTATGAATTTCAGATGTCTGTCTAGTTCTGCCTATGATACCATTATACATGTTCAGCAATATCATGTTATCTCTACTGAACATAAAAATATTGTCTTAGATATGAATTCAGCTTTGGTCATCTCCCACTCTAATGCCTCATCTCTGTTAAGAGCAAAACTTTGCGAACTTCTGACTTTGAACATGTAAGTAAGAAAGAAGCCACCAGAGGTGTCAGTAGAGTAGGCTGGTTATCAGGACTGGAAAGGGAGGATCAGGGATCTTAGTTAAAGGCAGACACAGAGCCTTGAGAGGAAAGTACAGGGGAGTGTGGAAGCTGCAAGACAAGCCAGTAGACTGGGTGGGGTGGAGGGCAGCTGGAAAAGGGGTGATGAAGTCAAAATGGAAAAAGTTGCTGGGTGGATCAAAGTCCAAACAAGGATTTATGAGAAGCATAAAAGAAATTTGGAGAGTGAATACCATAAGCAGTGATGGGATTCAGCCATATTCCAAAGGTTTTGGGGTGGAGGAAGAGACAGATTTCCCAACAGAAGTTTGTCTTCCCTGCTCCTTTACTTCTGCACTTCTTGAGAGCTCTACATTTGTCACTGCACCAGAACCTCCATCTTCACCTTGTTTTGCAGCCTTTTGCCTACTTGTGCTTCTATCCTTCTAGCCTCTTGCCTTGCTGCATGCCCCTGTCAATGCCAGGATGGTTTAGCACAGGCTTCTCAGTTCACCCTAGCCAGGCTCTCTCCCTCTCATTCATCATTCATTTGCTCAAATCTGTCTGGTTGAGGGCCAAATGCCCTAAATCCCAAGGGCTCCTTTTTTGTGTTTCTTTTCTCGCCTTGAGAGATCAAATGATGCTGTGGACTCCCAGTCCTGGAACATACTGGTGATGGAAGTGGAGAGGGATTTCTGTCATATCTAATTCTCCATCATAGCCTCATGGTTCTTCTGCTACTGAACAGTGGCAGGTAGAATGACAGAGGTAAAGAAAGCAAATCACTAAAAGCTTAGAAAATCTTGGGTACGCTCTAGCCATCTCTGGTAAACACAAAGTTCCTGTGACTTCAAAGACCAAGGAATTCATTCTGCTAGTGCTTCTGCAATGAAATATCTCCCCACACCAGCTCTTGTCCTCAGCAGGCTTGGAAAGCACAAGCTGGCTATTTGAAGTGAAAGCAATTAATGGAGACATTTTTACTACCCTTATTAAAGGGAGAAGGAAGCTTTGATATAACACAATATCCACTAGATGATGCAATTAATTTATTTTGGCTGGCCAGCACTTTTGCCTGGGTCTGTGTGTTATTAGAGGGTGGTGCAACAGTTGTTCTTCCCACTGCTTGCAGGCCCTAGGGTCAGGTTCTGCTCCACCAATAACATGACTCATCTCTGCATAAAACAGTTCCTCAAGTGATACCAAAGTGACCACAATATCAGTCAGCTTTCAATCATCTGAATCCAGTAATGATGACTACTTCCCCAGAATCCTTTTTAGAGCAGCTCACACACTTGTTCCTAACCGCAGAATGAAAGTCAGCAGGGAACATGTTGCTTTTCACAAAATATCATGTGAGAAAGGCCCTGGGCTGGATATCATTTACATTTCTGCCTTCATAAAGATGTGTCTCCTCACTAATGAATTAAGTTTTATGCCCTTGTAGAAAGACACACTTGTCCTAATGTGGGTGCATGTTGGAGAAAGGGATAGCACTGTGACGGTAGGCGACCTGCCCAACTTTGGCTACTCAATATAATCAAGTACCTCTGAGTTTAATGCAGAGAAGGTCATCTAAGTGACAACCCTGTTCCGAGTTGCCCTTTGGAGGAGCTCAGTTTGGACCAATTGGCTGTAAAAAGAACCAAAGTTAGAACCAGATAAATAGATATCAAAAATTGTTGTGAAAACCCTTTTGCTCCCCACTCCTGCATTCTTTCTTCTCTAGCTTCTCTTAAACTAGTGTCTTCTAGGTCAAATGTGTGAGAGAGCTAATTACAGAAGACAGTAGGTTAAGACAACCAAACTTCATCTTGGAAACATGGTAGAATTAATTTTAGAGCATATTCTCTGTCAATTTTCCACAAGATCATTAAGAAGTAAAAAGACCTCAGCCAACCCCACCCCAGGTAACATGGTGCCACTGCAGGGACAGCCCCACTGTGTTTCTCTTGGCTAATGGATCCTGGGGAGTGGAAAGCAATGGGATGGAGAATTTGCATCCTCTGGGTTGCCTCTTTGGGGCAAGTAATGCAACTGGATTTTTTAATTAAATTCTTATGGTCTGCATAATTAGTTATGCAGTAGATCCAAAGTTCATTTAGGAAGGTCAGGTTCTTTATGACATGACAAATAGACATAATTTGAGTTTAGTTAGAAACGTAATCTCTGACTCCATAAAAAAATGATTTTCAGCAGCTCTGCATCAAAGGCTTACTGCCTCACTCATGGCTAAAGAAACAGGGGAGCTCATTGTATAATATTTCCTGTATTCAGGTTACTATCCATGAACACATCCTAATACTTTCCCTCCAGTTTTTCTTTTCTGGAGGCTTGGAACAGGATACCCTGCTAATCAGATTAATAGATCAACTTGGAAGAGCAACTTTATGATTTCCTTGGATTTGACATTATTTTACAGTGATGAATTTGGTTTCTGCCTGTCCTACATAGAACGAAGAGGGAGAAACAGTTAGGCAGATGAATGTGTTCTGACAATAGCATCTATAGGACAGGGATATAATTTTGCCAGGAAACATTCAGTATTTTTAAATATCTATTCTTTTTAGGTTTTTTTGTTTTCAAGTATTTGTTAATATTTGTTCCACATGGGGTACAGATCTGACAAAGCCACAAGATTCATGAAGATTCATTCACTCCAAATGCTCTGGACATTTTAAGGTCTTGACCATGCTGCATTCAGGAGCAGTTCCACTGTACAGGTAATAATCATCTATTTATTTTACTGGGAAGTGATATGAGAGCCTACCAAAATCATTGCATATTTGACCACAAAAGGAATGTCCAGAGGTGAAATGTGTCTCCTGCTGGATAGGTGTGCATGAATCCTTTTGAAGTGGCAGGATATGATATTTTGGACTACCTGGAAATCAGTGCCAAGTTCACAGTGGACACACACAATGTTTTGTGCTCTCCCTTGCCTTGGTTCAGGACTGGTGCCAGAGGAGAAAGAAAAAAAAAAGCGATCTCCTGCCCAAATTCTTCCTTGTAATGAATATGTGTGAGACTAACTATGATCTCATGGAAATCTCTATTTTGTGGTCATTAGATATTATGAACATGTCATCAGTCTGGCTGTGTTACCTGCTCTGTCCCCTACAGCTCACCTCCAGCAAAATCATTGCTATATCAAAGAAGGAATCTGCTTGAAACTACTCACACCACCAGCTGTACCTTAACCTCTTGGTTACTAGTGTTTAACTCATAAAATAAAAGGTCATCTACAAATGAAATGAAAGTACAGACACGCAAACATCGTCTTCCAAAACAGAGCCAATGTTCACTTCACACAGATCCTGCAGTATTATGGTGCCAGACAAGGACTAGTTAGCTGCCCAGCACCCAAGGGAACACCAGGTACTGGAAGTATGAGATTATTGCTAATATTTGTTATTTATACTGTCCTAGTACACAGGGTGTGTTAGGTGATCTCCACATGTGTGGAAAGATATGACCTACTCATCGCTTTGCCCAAAGCTCATACTCCATGGCTGGCAATGTACAAAGAGTGGGAAAGGGCAATACAGTGCAAACACAGTATTTGCCTGAATAACTAGTGTGGATTTTTCCCCAGGCTTTGTCTCAGCAGATTATGGTACAGCTGTTAGGAGAGTCTGTCTGAAAACTATGGCATTACTGTCATGCTCTGTGTGGGGGAAGATGCAATTGTACCCTGTTGTCAACATACTCATGTGGCCATAATTTGACAAATACAGTGTGAATGAGTTAGATGCAGATTCAGTGTTTAAAGATACATGTAATATGTTACCGGCTTTTTACCACGGGTTTTTGGGTTTTATTATACTGCTGAGAAAATACACATCAGCTATACTACACTGCCTCTCAGCCAGCTGACACCTGTACACCCAAAGTGGACTCTTGAGGAGGCACACATGTTTTTGTTCCTCCTACCTATCTCCAGGCTCCTAACAAAGGTGCAAAATTAGGGAGAGAGTCTTTTGAGTCTCCCTCCATAGTCAGCTGAGGAAGGTTCATCACAGCCAAGACCTGAAGGACTCTTTGAGGGACCTTGCCTTTACAGTGGGGCCAGCAGGAGTAGGGAAGTGATCGTGCCCCTGTACTCGGCACTGGTGAGGCCGCACCTTGAATACTGTTCAGTTTTGGGCCCCTCACTACAAGAAAGACATTGAGGTGCTGGGGTGTGTCCAAAGCAGAGCAATGAAGCTGGTGAAGGGTCTAGAGCACAAGTCCTATGAGGAGCGGCTGAGGGAACTAGGGTGGTTTAGCCTGGAGAAGAGGAGGCTCAGGGGAGACCTTATCACTCTTTACAACTACCTGAAAGGAGGTTGTAGCAAGGTGGGTGTCAGTCTCTTCTCCCAAGAAGCAAGCGATAGGATGAGAAGAAATGGCCTCAAGTTGCACCAGAGGAGGCTTAGATTGGATATTAGGAAAAATTTCTTCACTGAAAGGCTTATCAAGCATTGGAACAGGCTGCCCAGGGAAACGGTTGAGTCACCATCCCTGCAGGTGTTTAAAAGACTTGTAGATGTGGCACTTAGGGCCATGGCTTAGTGGTGGACTTGGCAGTGTTAGGTTAACGGTTGAACTTGATGATCTTAAGGGTCTTTTCTAACCTAAATGATTCTATGATTCTATTCGTAGACTACAGAGGCAGGGTTTTGAGTGCTAAAAATGAGATGGGATGAGTCTAGGTATTAAAGCAGAAGTTCAAAGCAGAATGGAGAGCTCAGGGTCAGGAGGATTACTTGAATTTTAAGATCTGTAACCCAGGAGCAGCCCATTTAAGAGCCTTACCCTGCAGTAAGGGCATCTTATCCTGGTTGCTTAATCCTTACTAGTTTGCACTGCTCGGCTGGACTCTCTGGAGGGATTATATCAGTCCATAGGGTGAAGACCTTACAGAGAGTGGGAGCTATCATTAGGCAATGGTCAGAGTGAAAGCACTGTGAGTGCTCCAAATCTCAAGACAGTAATTTATGAAATCTCAGGAGAGAGACTACCAAGACTAGTTTGCTTTTGATACTTTCATGTTAAGGTAATCAAGCGTTGCCTTCTCACTGAAAACCGTGAAAACGAGAAAGGTGGATCTGAGCAAGAAAAGTGGTGAGTGTCTGACTGGTGTCACAAAGAGAAGGTAAAACTACACAATCCTGATAAGCCTAGAACCTGCAAGCCCGGATTGGAATTCTTGTGCTATTACAACCTTCACATGTGATGGTGGGCAGCCTCCTTAGAAGTAGATTCACATATTTTTAGGTATATCAGCTATCAAGTGGGACTTGTGCCATTCCGGGCTCCCTTTAGAAGCAGGTGGGCTCAAGCAGAATAAAAAACTAGATCTCCAGCTGACTGCCTTAAGTTTCCTATTGGAAATGCCAAAACCAGGAGTGACCTTAAATCGTGCCTCCTGCTCTGAGCATCAAGAAAATACCAGGATTCTCAGCTTTCCCTTCTTTTCTGAACATAAGCAGATGTGCCATTTTTTTAACTCAAAACTCAAAGGGAAACCAGTCTCTGCAGAAATATTGCCATTTTGTTAAAATGGTAGGTGGAATTGGAGGAAAATCCATATACACTGGAAAAAAAAGAAAAAAAAAATCACTGACCCAAGACAAAATATTTTATTTCTGAATTGGCCCAAAACATTTTGAGTCAGATGAGTTCAGTAATGAATTACTTTCCAGTAACAGTACAGGGTTACAGTTCAGGACATTTTCTCAGTAGATGGGACACTCATTGTTATCCTATAATGCAATGCAGATGTTTCTCTTTGCCTTGTGCAAGGTTGATTATCTATATGGGTTTTCAGAGTCTTTAGGCATGAAACAACTCACACAATCCAGGCATGAAGACTCCAAAGAGCAAACTTCCAAACTACATATCCCAGAAGGCTATAACACAAGGGCAAAGCACAGTTTGAACACTGAAGTGACTTGAAACAGAGCATTTTGGGGTCATTTTAACACACCACAAGAAAACATTTTGATTTCAGGAATGTTGAAATGTTTTGTTTTGTTTGAAAATGTCAGGCAAAACGCTTTGACTTTGCCAGAAAAAAGGTTTTTTGTGTTTTTTTTTTTCCCCAAAATTTCCACCCAGAGAAAAAGTCTTGACATTTCATCTCTTTGTTCCAATGTGGGATAAAAACAAACATTGAAATGTCAGGATTTGCTGCAGGATGAAAATTCTGAATTTTGCCCAATTTTTGGTGTAATGCCTTGGCTCCAGCATTTACATTTAGCTTTGAAGTATGGGTGGATGTTCAGAGGGTGGGAGGGATTTTGTAAGAGAGGATCGTATGTTCAAAAGAACCTAGAAACCTATGTGTTCCAGTCCCTGTGATGTTTAAACTATTTCAGGATTGAAATTAACAGGTAGTTGATGCAAATAAACTGGAAGAAGGTGATAGCACAATACAACATAGAAGTTCTTGTCTCTTGACTTAGTTTTCATTCCTTCTATAAGCAGGCAAACGCCCTTTGGTCTGTATCTGATTTTAGCTTGATTAATGAAAATCAGGAACAATTGGAAGCTCTTGTCTTGAAGTCATTGGGAGTGTTGCCCGAGTGAGATCTGATGGAGGGAAAAAAAAAACAAATCAACCTTGGACAGCTTGGCCCAATGCAAGCTTTGGAGACATCTCAGCAAGTATGGCAAATGCAGTCACATGCCCTATTGGCTATAAGTAATTAAGCAGCATAAATCTGGATTACTGTCACGATTCACTCTGTACAAACATCCTTAGAGGGATTTGGTTCTGCAAGCATTGAACAATACATCGGTGGGAATGAGCTACAAAAGGATTATGTGTGGATATTGCTTAATGGGGAATGGGTACAATGACAATAAGATTTATGGTTTTACTGCCTTCATGGATTTCTTAAAAAGCCACCCTTTATATGGCCAAACACAGACTCCAAATTAAAAAGATAAAGAAATACAGAAGAGCTGGACATTGTTTTCAGTTAACTCTGGATAACCCAAATGTTCCAGTGGCAGAACATCAATACCTGTTTTGGAACCTTTTTCACACATGAGCCCCCAGAGGTGGTAGTATGTCCCAGCTCCGAAGGCCAGGCTGTGTTAAGGTGCAGAAAAACACAGGGTTGATGAACACAAGAGCGTCCTCTTTCAGTCAGCCCAGAACCCTACCTACAAGAGGCCTAAGGTAAATATTTAGGGCTACAGGGAATGCAGCATGTACAGAGAAACTCTTCCCTGTTTCCTCTGGACATCCAGCCATTAACAGTGGGAAGCTCTGATCAGGCCATCACACTTGGAAGCCATCAGTGAACCTGTCCTTCGTGAATTATCCTCACCCTTTTTGGCCACATGGGCTGTTGGCTGGAGCATGGGTGACGTGAGGCATTGGGCTGTTGGACGTTACATGCTTCCTGACAGCCACTGCCCATCCCACCCCATGCAAAGGTGGGACACTGCATAGAGTCATCATCTACAGTCTGGAACTGGCTAAGAAGCACCTACTTGAACCTCCCTAAATTCAACAGTCCCTTTGTACCATCATATAAATAAAGTTGTTTTACCTCTGTATTTAGCAGAACTCTTTGGATCAGCAGGTTCATGGCCCAGGGCCCTGGAGAGATGTTGACTTTTTGCTGAACAAGAAGTGGTAGCTCTCCTCCTGTTCTAAATTTATTGTGTTACTGGGTTAACAGATCTGAAAAGATCTGACCAACCTAATCTAGGAATTTCTATTATGTATAGTCAAAAATGGTCAGAAGGGTACATACATTACAAGGCAGTTCTGAAAGATGGACAAGGTATTTTCAACATCCTATATGGGTTTTTTTTTTTTTTACTCTTGAACAGCAAAGTCCCAGAGGAGATAATTTTGAGTGCACAGGGAACATGCAGTTCTTTGAGTAATTTGTGGAGGGTGTATTTCACAGTGCAATGAAGATGATAGACAAGGTATGAGTGCTAAAAATCATGTCAAGGCTTCTAGAATTACACCCTTATTATTTATTTCTCTCTGAGATATGGGATGAACTGGGTTCAATGTTGTACATTCACATTAGGAAAAACAATTTTTTTCCTGAAAAGATTTTTGTCTTCCTGTAATGCACAAAATTTTTGCAACCAGACACTGGTTTCCTGAAGGAACAGATGATTGATCTCAGCTGGGTGTGGAAAAAGGCCAACATTCCTCCACAGTACTGTGCTTTGCCCCCAACAGATACCAGTGGCTTGGACTGATATGTCGTTCTGGCTTACGTGCTCTCGTAAAGAAAGACATGAGGAGAGTTTTCTAGCTAAAAGAGCATGAGCCCATTTGCACTCAAGAAACAAGCTGAAGGCGAGTGGGACTTTCAGAAACAGAGGAACCTGCCTTTCCACCCCCCCTGAGTTCATGGGGAAGCTGACATTTTAAATATGTTCCCTTGACTACAGCAATCTAACTGTCTGGGGACTTGACCACCATTTCATAAATGCCATTGCATTTCTCAGGAATGGCCTGACAAGCAAACTTGCTGTCAGGAGACCACCTACAAGCATTCATTACTTTGCATAATGCCACTCTCACTCTGGGACAAAATCACCACCTTCTCAGGCCTCTCAACCCCTGAAGAGAGAAACTAGACATGGTGCCTATTCTGCTCTGGGTCCCACCCACACCCTGAACCCTGGGCTGCCTCACAGATACCTCCGGCTTGCCTGCAGACTGCCTCTGCAGGCATGCTGAGTCCTGTTCTATCCAGCTGGCAGATTTGACCATTCGGAGTCCTACCTGCCTGGAAGGATGCTCTCCAGCTATGCAAGAGGCCATGGTCAAAGGCTTAGCATGTGGGCAGGAGGCAAGCACAGTCTTGAGGCCACCATTAGCAGACAGCAAAGACATATCCAGAAAATCAAGTAGAAAACTCGAAGGATGCCAGCTCTGAAGACATTGGCTAGTTGGCCATCTCAGTATGGAAGCCAAAAATAACATGTTACAGAGCCTGAACAGTCCCTTCCCATTAGCCTAAGAGAAATTCTCTATGAAACAGCTGAGCCAGTGTGTCGCGTGTGAAGAGGAAGTGTCTTTTATCCAAGATGTCAATCCTTTGCCTAACAGCAAATTTTACATCTCCCCTTCCCTTCTGGAACACAAATGACTTCCAAGGATGCAAAATTGTTTTTAAGGATTTGCATATCTCATTTGTAGGGCAACAATTAGAAGTCTGGATTAGACTTTACCCTTCTTTTGTCCTAAGAGGTGGCAAACCTAACTCTGAAGGATTTTGCTGTTTGCTCTTCTGGACATCTTCTAACACTCATTTCTTCAACTTGGCACAACCTTGCTTAACACCCGTCAAAACACTTTGCATCTCCTAATGAGCCTCACATAGCTCCAGTGTCAGACTAAACTGCAAGCTGTAGGCATCATCACAACAAACCTGTTGCTGTGATGACTGAGGATCCATGGCATCAAGAGGGCTGGATTCCAAGCTGATGTTGGAGGCTGGTGAAGAGCAACCAACTCATTTTCCATTAAAAAACTAAACACTGGACAATCTTATGTCAACAGAACTAAGCAGCCCAAGAGGAAAGAAAACAACAAAAGGAAGAAAAAGAAAAAAATCTACGCAGTTCCCACTGCTTTTTCTTCAACTAGAATGACTGAACGTTCCCAACTTCCTCACAAGGGAAATGATTTTATGTGCTAATATTGGAGGAGAGGTTTGGAGACTGCCTCAGTGAATGGAGTCATGCAAGGTAGCATGAAAAAAAAAAAGGGAAAATAGTGATGGAAGAATAGTGATAATAAAACATAACTTAAAAATAAAAACAGAGAACTCGGTGAAAGGTGTTAGCAGCTGAAATGCAACATGACTCACCAGAAAGGTTTTCAAAGGGAAACCGTTGTCCCTTTTTGCCTTAAGTCAGCCACTAGGCTGTCTTGATGAAGCGGAGAGGAGCAGTGGACAAGGTACTGTATTCGGACTCAACTGATGAAGGTCCTACTCCTGACTTTAACCCCAACATGCTGTATAACCCCAGGCAAGTTCTTCCCCTTTGCTGGGTCTCATCTTTCCTCCTACTTTTTGCCTGTCTTCTCTACTGTAACTGTGACCACTGGGGCAGGGAAGGAGACAATGTTCCTTGGTTGAGAATATCCTGGGAATGGCTTACTTCAACAGAATTCCTCTGAGCAGCAAGAAGGCTTGCTGGTGAAAACACTCCTGTCTCCCCAGCCTCATCAGCATCTTGCCGGGAAGCAGCTGAGCTCTTGGCAACTCTGCATGCTCCAGGCATCCTCAGTGGCACCAGAAAACTGCTCTGAAGTGGGGGATTTCCCTGAATGGCAGGGATTCCCCACATTTTCCTGGGTTTCAAGACAGTAGCACTGGAATTCCCAGAATTCAGGGCAGTTGGCTGATTTTTTTTTCCTTTCTTTTGGTTTTGTTTTTCACGTCAGAAAATAGTCAGACAAAGGTCTTTTCATTTCTCCTATCCCTCTCCCCTCTAAAAATAAATAATGAAAAGCAAACAGTAGACTCTAGTGCATGGGAAATTATGTCTGCCTTTTTCCTACAAAATTAGAAAAGAAAACCATTTTTTTTTAATGTTGGAATTGCTCAGGAAGTCATTCCGCTTCACTGCGATGGGATAGGATCCTTATGTCCTTCCTTAAGCTTCCAGACATGAACAAAGAACAGCAATGTCGGGGTCAGACCACAAGTTCAGTTGTGCTGACATCCATGACCAGCAGATGTCAAGGGACATCAAGGACACTGCAAACATGTTGTGAACCTTCCTCAGAGCACCCTTCCTGCCTCCAGTCCTCTGTGGCTTTTGCTGAGTCAGAGGTGGTGTTTCAGAAAAAGTATTTTCTTCCTAAAATCTCTCCAGTCATGTTTTGAACCCAGGTAAACAACCTGTGGCAGTGATGATGGCTTAGCTATGCTGCTGGTGAAGAAATATCTATTTTCATTAGTACTGAACAACCTGCTTTTGCTGGCATTGACTTTGAAGGCTGAGTTTAGGATTCTAGACTCCATTTATCGTCTATGGAGATAGGTATGCACCCTCAGGGAACAATTTATCTCATCTTGGGCTACGTGTCTCAGACATGGGTGAAAGGCTGAAGGCACCCATTTCTGTCCCCACCCTTCACCTCCTCCCTCCCCCCTGTAAAGGCAGTCTAGGGTGACTAGCTTAGCTTCAGAAAACTAAGTTTTAGACATTCAAGCTGAGGTGATGCCTACTGCTTTCCCCTACAAGTATCCAATATCTGTGACAGCTTTACCAGCCATCACAGGATCACAGGTAACAACACAGATCAAGAATGCACCATGTTTTTACGACTGTGCTTTGTTAGTCTGCTGGCTGACAGAACAGATATCTGTGGAAAACAAGAGGTGTAACGAACAGTGTCTCAAGCCCAGCTGCAAGATGCAGCTCAAGAAATCCCTGAACTACCAACTGTGGCAGCTGGGAGGAGATCCCAAGGGACAGATCACCCAGACAGGCTGTTTCTTACTCTCTTTTCCTTCCACTTTCTGAGACAGGATGCAGGATCATGGATTGTAGGTCTGACTCTGTGACAGTTACCTTTTTATTTCTTCTCATGATCGCTCACCTCAGAGCTAATGGGATACAAATAAATATTAATAATGACAGGCATGGAGAAGCAGAAATATTCACCAATGTGGGAGATGTTCCATTCAAGTCCTTACCATTATCAAACACTGAGGACAGAGAATTGCATAGAAGCAAGTGTCTTAAGCCCCGCTTAAGTATTTTAATCACTTCATTGTATCTTCACTACAGGGACGGAAACAGACTTTTTGCCTTCTCCATTCTTAGCTACCACAGATCCTACATCTCTCAGGTCAATAAGGATTGCACCCTGTATTTCACCATGCTAGGACTGGGATGCTAGTCAGTACAGCACAGAGAAATCTGCACAGTGCAGACATGTCCACCAGGAGTTAATATGCAGATTTGTATCTTATGAATAACCAGCTCTTGATTCAAAGAGATTCAGCCATACATGCAACATAATACATTGCTTTCCTCCTTCTCACCTGCTTTACGCTAGCTGAACACTATGTTCTCTTAGGAGTCCATTTTTTTGCAGAGCCAAGCAGTTACTGACACAGGAGGAAAACTCTGAACATTCAATGAATGTAACATAGCTAAAAAAAGGTTTAGTGAAACAGAAAGATTCATGACACAGAAAACCTATTTTCTGCATTAAAATTCTGATTATTCTGGTAAATGAGGTTTTTACAACACTCCTCTCCAGCCACAGTTTGGAACTTTCACAGCCAGAAACAAGAGGATTGAGAACCAGGGCCCAAAATCAAGTGGAGGCTTTATCTCAGAACGATCTCTTTTCCTTTCTCCCCAGCAGCTGCTTGAACTACCACTGTACCACTTTAGGAAGACTCAGTCCTTGAGATGGCCCTCAAATTCTCCCTTTCGGACCCTTCCCCTATCTCCACTGCTAACAAAGCCTTCACCTCATAAGCACACAACACTTAATTTGATTTCCCCCTCGTGGGATTTACATCTTTGATATAATTCTGTTAACGTCAAAGGTATTATGGCAAGGACTCATGTGGGACCTTGTGTACAGCTGTTATGTTCCAGGCTGGAGGAACTCACATTCCTCCACCACACACAAATCTGCCCTGGATTATCAATACTCTGATAAGCAACTCAATTGCCTTTAGACTGGTTAGGAAATTTCTTTTTATTTTCTGCCTCCATTTCCCCTGGGCTACTTTACCTCCACTTTGATTTTTCACTTTTCAGGCCTTGACATTCCTGACGATTCCTAGATCTCCGGGTTCCTGCCTCCTCTTCCCATTGTTGCTGACACACAACTCTGTCTGGAGCCGGATTTAATTAGACCACAAGAAAAATGAACTGCAATGAAGTTACATCAAGGGTGTGACTTCAAGCCACAAGAGCCAGGAAACACAGAAGACTGAAAAAAAAAAAAAAAAAGAAAAAAAAAGAAAAGAAGAAAAATTAAGAACAAACTTTGTCCTAACCCTGTGCTGTCCCACCTCTAGCACAGCTATGATGTTCAAGCACAGTTTACACAATAGGGAGTTGATGAGGAAAAAGCTTGGAAGGGGAAGGAAGGGCCCGGAGAAGATTTGCTGAAACACTTTGGCCCTGTAGCTTTATTGTGTGTGGGTTTGAAGCTGTGCCAAGCTTTATGACACTTACATCAAGGTTGTTCCCCGCAGTGATGCACCATCGAAGCTAAATCACCTACCCATAATGGAATTTACAATGATTTCATTGTGCCTTGGTTGAGAACATGTTATCATTAACTTCCCTTTTTTATTACCCCAAATGCCTTTCCAGCTCACAGCATACAGTGCTTCAGGAACTTTTTTGCTGCCATGATTGTACGTCATTGTGTAAATTCAGCAGTGAATACAATAGAGACCTGGTCTATCCCAAGGCCTCCAGGCACTGATGTAATAGAAATAATAAAACATAATCATAAGGAAGAAAATGGCATGTAGCTCTGCCGTGTGGAGTATGGAAATGGATATGGGTGACTGACACTGACGCAATTCACTCTTACCAAATGGAGGCAAAGGGCCCAGAAAAGGACTCCTCCTGCATAGCATCAGCAGTTATGCCAGCTTCGATATGACTCTCCTCTAGTTGGAAGGATCCATCCTAGCTGTTGTAACACGATGGAGTTTGAGGCTGTGCCTTCTGGGGTTTGGGGTTTGTTTTTTTCTTCCATTGATTCCTTACAAAAAAATATTTTATTTTACCAAAAGGAAAACAAATAGAGGAGACAGCATTGTCTGATAACTTGGATGCTGGGTAACACATTGGCAGGGCAGGCATCTGTTCCTAGATCTATTTCTCACCTCTTTGTGCCTCAGCTTCCCACTTCATGAATAAAAATTGGGTAGAAACATTTACAAGCTTTGCACTTCTGTGGGGAATTTTGAGCTTAAAAGGATGTAGCTGGTTTGGAATAGTAAATACTCAAGTGTTCAGTTAGAAATTGCGCTGTGCAAAATGCAGAGGGCTAGTTAACTTTCTATTGATTTTTAATGGAGCTTTTTGTTTTGGTTCTCAGATTGAATTGGATCTCTGTGCCTGTAAATTATTCCACTGAGAGTTGAAACATATAGTCATTGATCATGTCTCATTTCTTGTAGGATAGAGTGTTTCTCCCACCTGGGAAAGTGTTGTGAACCCAAACCTCAGGCTCATAGTTTTCCGGGACAAGCAGTTCTGTAGCTGGAGGGACATTTTGGTGGGAGGTTCAGTGTAGTGATTGGGTAAGCTCAAAACCGGAGGTAGGGAATTTCTCTCTGTAATGAACTCTTTAGTGGAGTTTCCTGGTTAATTGCATCCCAGGTGAGTTAAATGGCAGGCTGATTAAAAACAGAGGGGAACAGGGAGGTGAGGGAGGTGAGGCTAGGCAACTGGGGCATCTATAAAAGCAGGCAGAGTTAGACAGTAAGCTTTCTTTTCAGTAGGGCTCATCTGGCAGCTGGCTGGAGTTAGCAGGAGATGAGAGGCTTTGTTAGTGGTGTATACCACCTACTTCTAGATACAGCTCAGTGGGGAACTTTGTTGGGTATGGGAGGGGTTTGGCTTTTGCTACTCCTCTCTTTGCAGATGGAGTCAGGCTCTTCAAAGAACAAAGCTAGTCTCCATATTATCTACCCTTCGGCATTTCTGCATGACTCATCAGTGTACTTAGTTGAATAGAGCACAGTTATCAAGTCAACCACAGGATTTTGCAAACCACCTTAGCATCGTTGTAGGTATCTCAGTCAAACACACCTACTCTTTCTGCAGGTATAAGGGAAGAAAATGCTAGAAATAGGTAAGTAATCTCCTGTGGCTCTACTTGCTGTCCTGTGCAGTGAACCAAGGGAAAACCACTGAAGCTGAGCAATATGCTACTATATGCCTCCTCTCATATTTTGAAAGACAGAGACTGGAAAAAGATGGCAATATCATCTGATCTAGAGGATCTGCTTGTGAGGATAAACTGAAAAAAAGTGGGAAATTGAATGTGCTGCTTGTTCCTTGAGTCTGTAGACAGATGTACACACACATGCAGCTTTTACAGCAATCAGGAGTAAGTGATGAGTTTTCTGCCATTAGACATTTTTTGCCAAGCACAACAAGCTTTTGAGAAAGCATGAATCTTTCTGCAAATAACAGAAACACTTACAGTTAGGAATATGCATTGGGGAAAACTGAGATATTATGGAAGGGATGACCCTTGAGATAAATCACACTGAGAATTAAGGAAGCTAGTTTCTTTTTCTGCTTCTTTCCCTGACCTCCTGGAGGACTCTGCACAAGACTTTTCCCTTCTGAACTTGTTTCCCATTTTGTTGGAACTCGCAGCAGAAGGACCTTCTTTGTGTACAGCACCCACAACAACTAACCTTTTGATTTTCACCGTAGTCTCTAAAAGCCCCCCAAAATAAAAGACAGTCTTCATGTTCTTCCTTTTCCTTGTGACTGGAAATCAATTTCTCTCCCGGACAACCTGCTGGTGTCTTCCTCTGAAGCGTCTATTCTGGCTGCTGTGCCTGTTGTCTCCCTCAGTGCAGACAAAACTAAGCCTATCCTTAGAGAAAGTAAAAGTCCTTCCTCCAGAAAAAGGGCCACAGACCTGGGAAAACCACATGGTTTCAGTAGCAGAAGAAATTTGAGGAAGAGGGGTCCCTGAAAGACCATCCCTTATGCTGCTCCAGGAGAGTACCTGGAGAACAGTGTGAGCCTCCCTGCTGTGCTCCAGCTGAAGGCTGGCAGAGGAGGAGGCAGGCAGCAGGTCACTGGGAATATCCACTCCTTGAGCCTCCTGGTGCCACCACCTGTGGACCCATCTCCCTCTCCCTGCACACCTCGCACCTATCAGCAGGGCCAGCTTGTCAGATCCAAAGCTTGATCTGTTAGCCACTAAGCAATCCAGGTTTCTGTGGACCTCTGTGAGACATCAGATTATCATCTACTAGGGTAAGTGCTATCTCTTTCTGTCCTGCTAGCCTAAGGGGTTGTCTCCATGCAGAGAGAATTTGTCTGTGCTGAGGAGAAATTCCAGAAGCAGCAGTGGGCAGAAAAAACAAGAAAGTGATTCAAGAGTTGTGGTGCCAAATCCTGGGCTCTAAAGCTGTGTCTGCAACACGGATTAAGGGCACGTCTGAGCCTGTGGACTTGCTGATCATGCACACAGTTTGCACACAAGAAGGCACAGGCCAAGATATAAAGTGGTCTTGAGGAGAAAGCTCAAACTCAGGCTTGCTGTCCTAATGTGGGCCCGTGTGCTCCCATCATGAGTAGTCCAAGCAAAGCTGAGCATGCTACAGCTTTGCGTGGCAGGAGATGGGCAGAGCTCCTGGTACAGCCTGCAAGGGGCACAGAAGAGTCAGGGTCAAGTACTCTGATGATAACCCAGCAATACAGAGACGGCAGAACAGACCTGCATTTGGGGGCTGAATCTCCTGCTGCTTCTGGAGACAGTGCCTCAGCAGAAGCAATTGGGAGAGGCTCTGTAAATTAGGGATTGGGCTGGTTTCCCTTCCCCATACTACACATTTTTGGTGGCCTTAAAATACCTTTAGAAAGTGCAGGATATGGGTATGCAGTCAGAGCATTTTTCTACTGCTGGAAATGTTGTTCCTGCACTGAGCTGCCCTCATTCTCCACTTTCTTCTCCCCTCTGAGATGGAAATGCACGAGTAAGCGTATGTATTATTTGCAGACTTGCATACAGGCCAGATCTTCTCATGGTTGAATTACCAGCCAGCCGCTCAGCCTGTCTCAAAGAAATGCTTTCTCTCGTGAAACTTTCCAAGCTGGTTTAATCCACCTTGGGTGGCAAACTCCATGTGCTCTTCCCCTGCTGGCACACACTTTGCATTCACCAGAGCCTAAATTAGCTCTGGGTAATTCCAGCAATGCCTCAGTCTGTGGAACAGATTCTCCAGCTGAATGCGTCGTGCTGCATGCTCCCCCTCTACCTGGGTAGTCTCTCAGTTTGTGGGCTGGGGAGCAAAGGGCCAAGAAGGAAAGGGGAGCAAGCCAGTTCTTTGGAAATATTAGCATATCCTCTCTCTCCAAGGCAGGAGACTCAGAGGTTTGAATTGGAGATGCCTCAACAGCTGTATCACAGGAGGCCATCGCAGCTGGGGATTCCTGGCAGGATCAAAAGGATCTGTGCTCTTTCCTTCTAGAAGGGGTGTCTCTTCTTTTCTTCGTTCCCCCCTATCTCCAAAGTGTCACCTACACTTATAGCCCTCTTCTGGGATGGTTTGCAGCTGTATCCCTCTTTCCATCTATAGGGCCAGGGATACTCTTATGACAGGATTCACCAGAGGGTGCTACTCACATAGCCTTTTACATTTTTCCTAGCCTGGAAGGAGAATGTAGCCTTTTAAGGGGACAGTGAAATGTTGCCAGTTTTAAGATGCCAGTTCCTCTTCTGAGTGGGAAGCTGCAAAAAGTAGCAGCTTTTTCCTCTTCTTCATCTCTATTTGTCTGGGGGGGTTAATTTTGGGGGTTTTGTTGTTTTGTTTTTTTTTTTGTTTTGCTATAACTGTCCAACAGGAATCGATTCTTGTTGCAGTTTTCCTCCTCACACTTAAACTCTTAATGTTTTGGGAGGAGTTTACTGACTGCCTTTGTTCTGGGACTGCTGTAAATAGCAAAATTAATTGGTTTTGCACTCCTAACCTGCATGCCATGGGCTGGGTTTCTTCTGTGGTAGAAAACATCTGCATTTGCTACGGCTCTATAGAAAGAAGGATGCTCTGGTTTCCCTTCACCACCACCATGAAGACCTCTGCAATTTTGCTTGAACCCAGATGACCAGCTTCATTCCTAGCCGGCTGAGGGAGTTAGGGACAGGCTGCAAGAACTGTCCTTGCTGCAGCATGGGGACAAGCAGCCTGAAGTAGGACACATTTGTCAGTTCTGCCTTCCCTGAGAAGAGGAAGAAGGTGGCAAGGATGAGGCTGAGGGACTGCTGTTCCAGTCAGCCAGGGCAATTTGACAAGCACAGCAAGAAGCATGTTGCAAACAGCTCTCAGGCTTGCAACAGAGACCTGTTTGTTTCCCCTGTTTAATTTGGGAACCATGCATCCAAGCACACTTGGTATGTCTCCGTGCGTAAGCCTATACTGCAGCCTATTGATTTCCTTCACCCTTGGCAAGAATATCACAGCGGATTTTGGCTTTGCCTGTAATCTCTTGAGCGGATGAGACTAGAAATTCAAATGAGAGCTTAACTCGCTGACTGTCTGCACTGCCCACATGATGGCTGCTCCTTTGGCTCCGGTCTGGAGCAAGTCAGCTGTCTGTTCAGGCAAGAAAATTTGGGTACAGGGCAGGAATGGCCGGTTCCCATCTGCGCCTAGTGTCTACAGGCAGTGTGGATGAAACTGGTTCCAGGGACTTGGCTCTGCAAACCAGATCTGGAATATGAGCACATCTCCCAGAGGCCGCATAGGTACAGGCTCTGTTATTTTTGATACATATCTGGTTTTAATCTGGAAGCAAGCCCCTGGATACAGCCACCTGGCTCCCCAACAGTACTGCGTGTTGCCTAGCAATACGAGCAGAAGATACTGGATCCATTTCTTTCCCTCCCTGTACAAGAACCAACCAGAGTAAAGATGAGTTTATGGTGAGGAACTAACATCTTATTTTTTGGATGGCCTTTTTATCACTGTATGGCTTTAGTGGGAGTAGTGGCCACCCTTGCAGTAGAAGGTTCGGTGCTCCAGCCTATTGCTTCTGCAGAGAGCTATTTTTTGATTACACAACTTTGTTTGCAGTATGGTTTCCTCTAAGCTTTTCAACTTGGAAGTGCTGTCAGTCATCTTGGATTTTCCCACCCTGACTAAAACTAACCGTAACAAATGAAAGTACAGGCAAATATACATTTGAGTAAAGGTAAGAAATCTTCAAGTCAGCAGATATGAAGGCACCAGTAAATTCCATTCCATGATTAGTATGCTGACCAAAACAGATTTTTCCAAATTACTTCATAGCTTGAAAGTCCACAGAAACCAGTGCCCTGAGCCATCAGTAACGGAAGACAAGCAGTAGTCCTAACAGTGGTGGGAAGTTTATCAGCTTCTATGTGATTTTATTTATTTCTTAGAAGAATAATGATTAAAATAAAGGCAAGACTCACAATAATAGTCCCAGCTGGGCACATACCTTTCTAGCTTATTCTAACTGGGAAGGGAAGTGATGCTCTTTTTGATTATTGCCATATAGTCTTTATTTCGAATTGCCTCCAAAGAATAGGCCTGAGTTAATCCTTCCTGTATTGGTGAATTTAAAATATCTTTCTATTATTTGTGTCAAGCCTTTACAAGAAATGTAAATCTTCTCCAGCAATTGCACAGTGCTTAAGGTCACTGAAACTGTTGTCAGGACATTGGTTTGATTTCACTGGATGGAGGACTAGAGCTCCAGTAGTCAGTGCGTGTGGGCTTGAATCACCGCTGCCGGAGAGAGATGGGGAAGGAGGAAGTTTGCCCCTTTTGTGTGAGTCACCATATGATGCTGTCAGGCTCTGAAATGAAATCGTGACAATCACATGCCTCCAGGAAATGAAGCAGAAAAGGCTGCTGCCAGTGAGATTCATTAAATCCCCATTCTCCTACACACTATGACCTTTTAAATGTTTTTAGGAAGTCAGGGAATTATATTCCTGAAGGGGTTACAGTGGCTTATGTTAACAATATTGAAGTAAGCACCTTAGTCTATAACCTTTTAAGGAGTTTGAAAGGTGTCGTTCACTGGTACTTAGTGAGTGCTACATAGACCACAGAACAAGCCTTGGAAAGGTAAAAAATCTTAATTTGTTCCATTGATAACCACATGGGATAGGGAGAAACACAAATAAAACCTGGATGCTCCAACTGCTTTTGGAGAGGAGAGGTGAGGTTTCAGGAAGTTCTCCCTGAGATGTGTCAATGATTAAATTTGCTGCCTCTAAGAACTATGTTAATGGAGAGCCTAAAGCTGGTATTAGAGCTAATAAATAATGTTTTAAGAAATCGGAACAGTCAGCATGGATTTACCACACACAAATCAGGCGCAGCCAACCCGACTGCCTTTGTGATGAAATGACTGACTATGTGGACAAGGGGAGAGCAGTGGATGTAATATACCTTGATTTATTAAGGCTTTGGAGACAGTCTGCCACAGCATTATTGTTATGAAGCTGAAGAAATATGGGCTAGATGATCAAGTTGTTAGGCAAAAAAATTGTCTGGAGTGCTGAGTTCAAAGAGTAATATTCGACGGCTTGGTGTCCACCAGTGGTGGCTGGTAACTAAAGGAGCATCCCTGGGATCTGTACTGTGGTCAATGACCTGGATGATGACACAGAATGAATCCCCATCATATTTGCAGGTGATGATACTGAATTAGGGGGAATGTTTGATCTTTCAAATCATGGAACTTTTGGGTAAGATGGAGAAATTTGAGGGCTGGACCAACAGAAACTTTACAACATTCAGGAAGGAGAAGTGCCTTTAAAGCAGAATAACCCCATGCGTTGGTACTATCTGAGAAGCAATTGGCCGAGCAGCAGCCTTCCCCAGAAGGACTTAGGGGTTATGATGGATGCCAGATTGAAGACATGCCAGCAGTGCACTGTCACTGCAAATAAGGCAAATTGCCTGTTGAGCTGCATTAGAAGGAAAGTGGCCAGAAGCTTGAAGGAAGATGGGGGAATATATGCATTGCAGCAAGGCTACAACAGCTTGGTCTTCACCATTCTCTGCCTCAATCCACCTTGGATGCTCAGCCCTCTATCATCTGATACCAGCATCACTCCAGCTTTGTTCATGTAGGGACATAAGGCAGTAAGATCAAAGCTACCTTGGGTACCATTCTATAGGTTCCAGTTACACCTATGGCTGAAATGGAGACATATTTACATCTTGATTTGCTTCTGGGAGTTCCCTCCTCTTCCTCTCTCACTCCTCCCCCGCACCTGAAAGCCTGCAGTCAACCTCAGCTAAATACCAAAAGACACCAGAAATGTGAGACAGCTGCTCAGATGCTCAGAGAAATGACCTGAGAAGAAAGAGCCGGGTGACACATCCCAGGAAATGGATCCTGTCCTAAAAGGAAAATGCATTCATCATTCAGATAACTTCTGCTACAGAAAAGCCATCTGGATAAACAAGGGCAGAGTTACACAACCATTGTGCAGATCCTCATCCCTTCCTGGCCAGTTGTAAAGGCAGATGTGTAACACAGGGCTTCATCTGTGGGCAGAGAGAGGAAAATAGGAGACCATGGGGGAAGAAAGCACAGGCTGGGGTTTCTGAGGCTAGCACCAAAGACAGCGAGTGCTCTGCTTCCTTCATCAGATCCTTTGCATCACGTACAAGACTCATAAATGGAAGTTGGTCAATGGAGGTCTCAGACCAACACAGTTATGTGACCAGGAGACATAAGACCAAAAGAAAAGGGGAAGTGGGATTCTAAGAAGTCCACTTGCAGACTCCCACTTTCTCCAGCTTCTCCACTGCTAAACAAGCCAAGGCTAGGTATCACTGGAGTATCCACCTTCTCCTACAGCTCAACCCTGATGCTGCTCAGCTAGGAGCTGCTTTTAACCTGCTAGAGTCATTGGCTGACCACCCTGCATTACCTGTTCTCATGCAGCAGCCCCGTGTCCCCAGATCTCTCCTGGAGCTCTTACCTTGCTGGAGCTGCGGGATTTCCAGATCTCTCCCTTCATGTCCTGCCTCTCCCACAGGGAAGGATGCAGTCTGAGGTGTTTGTTGGCTCAAGAAGGCAAAAGAAGAGTCTGCTGGAAGAGTGGGAAACTGAAGTTCAGTAGAAATAGTTGGAGCATTGTGATGATTTTCTACAAAGCCAGCATGGAGGAGGTATAAATTCTCACTAAAGATTCACAGAGCCTGCATTTTCTGCAATGTTCCCATTTATAGCCCAAAATAATAGGAGAAACATTAACCAAAGAAAGTCAAATGTCACCTGCCTCTAGTGGAGGAGCAGACCTTTGACGAAGAGTCATGTTCAGTGCTGATTTTTCACTTTGGAAAGGGTCAACACTGAAATCTGACTGACAGCCTCAAAAAGTGGATGAATCTTATACACCCCGAAAACCAACCAAGACCTGAGTACTGCACAGATCTCACTCCCCCTCACTCAAGAGGGAAGGCTGTAGACCAGATGAGAAGTCATAGCAAGCTGTGTGAATTCATAGATTGGGCTGAATCCCTCATAAATAGTGGAATATTGTCCAAGAGAGAGGCCGTTATGAGAACAGGCTTGGAAGCTAGCTAGAATATGGCAAATCTATTGAGCAGCTGAGATAACAAGAACACATGCAGGAGAGTTAAGGGCAGAAGGAAATGGGTGTACAGTGTGTGCCATAAATTACAAAAGGAGAGTAAGCAGGGTGTGCATGGGAGACTGAATGCCATGAGCAAAGGTCAGGACCAGACACTAAAATGAAAAGGTACATGTGTGATGCAGCAGAAGCTGTAACTTAACCAGCCTATGGGAAAATCCACAAGGAGATGGGAAAGGAAATATTTTTTTATTTACTTCCCTCCCCCCCCCTCACCAAATATTGCAGGTCATTAGCTGGGACAAGCTCTGCGGATAACAGAACAGACTCTCCAGAGACTGAGTTCTTACATCCCTGCTCTGAGGCTGTCAGTTAAAGCTGAAGGCATCTCAGAGTGCCACAGCATCTACAAAAATCAGCATTCCCTATAGTACAGGCCTGGGATGCCTGGCTGCAGTGCCTGCTTCTGTGAGAGAGATGATGGGCTGGTTACTTATCATAAAAAAGAAGGCAGCAGGGTGCAAGGGAGATGAGATACTGGGGCTGGCCCCAGTGATCTGTATATTCCCTTGCAGCATAAAGGGAGATGCTATAGGTAATCCCACACTCGTCGTTTCCTCCCACTTTCCTCTGGAGAGCTGGGCACTTCTGGAGAGCAATTTAAATTCCTGCTCTTGCCTCATCTACATTCACCCTGCAAAAGCTGGGGGTCTGGCTCAGGGATGTCGGTCCCGTTTCAGTACTGTCACTGCAGGTTCCTCCCGCTCTGCCCAGGGGAAGAGCTGTGCAGTATTTAAAGCAGTAATTTACACTGCAGAAAACACGGGCTTCAGTTTTTATGTTCAAATCCTCTGTGTCCTGTGACATGGTTTCTCATTCATAAACAGTGAAATATATAGCTTCCTTGTTCTGAAGAAGATGTAGAGCAAATACTGTGAGATGCTCTGATACAGATGTGGAAACCATGGAGTACTGCAGCTGTAAAATATTGCCATGTTCATACATAAATTATATTCATACAGTGTTACTTGCACAAGGGAAGTGAGAATCAGTCTTTCAATACTTGGGTTGTTTCTTAAATCTCAGGATTCTGGTAGTCCCTGACTGAAGATCAGGCCTTTAAAAATATCTATCAATATTTTAAAAAGAAAAGCCAGAGGTATGTTCCCAGCCTTCCTGGCAGAAGAGAGAAAGTTATGAACAGTGACTGAATATGACTGCTCCTCAAGCTGGAAAGCAAATTAAAAGGAGCTTCAATTTTTTTTTTTTTTTTCCTTAAACACCTCGCCCTGCAATTCGGTGTTTTGGTGGCTTTTGTGCTTTATGGTGCTTGTGCTTTTCCAAAGTTTTTCTCTGAAGCACAAGCTCAGTTGCAGAACTGCAGGCAAGGAAACCCAGCATATTTTCATCAGGCGCTGTGGTAGTCTGAACTCCTGGATGAATCTAGCCAACTCCCCTCCCCCCTGCCACCCTGCTTGACATATTTAAAATCTCCAAAGATTTTCCTTTAAGATACCAGGGCTTCCCATTGTGCTGGCTTTTATTGGATTTCAGGTGCCATTCAGGCAACCCCCTCAGCTGCTTGAATTCTTGAAATGCTAGGATCATATTTCACCTGATCTGGCACTGAACCATGTTCGCTATCTCACCCCAAAATTAATTAAACCATAAATTTTCGGAATAAACATGTAGCATCCACTATCACTGAAACAGACTGGGCTTTGTTGAGCAAACTGCTGCAAGAACAAAGCTGCCTCTTTCTCTTTCTTCCCACCCTGCACTTCTCTTCTCTTGATGTGTATCAGCAAATACAGTATATACAGTACCCTCCCTCCCTGTTACAGAGAGATAATTCTTGTTCTGCTGTTGTCACCGTTTTATAGACTCAGGAGAAACTACAACAGCTCATAGGGTGAGATCTTACAGGAAAGCATTGACTCTACTAAGATGAAGAGGAGCTGTTCTCTAAAATTAATACAAGTATTTTCTTTTTTGCAGGCAGCCCTGGAAAATACTACTTTATTTTGCCCCTTACCTCAGTTTCCCATCTGTATAGTGAGTTTTTCTCTCTGACACTGGTGTTGGGCAGTTAAAAATCCATTAATGAAGGAGACATGATTAGCTAATGTACCCAAGGTGGTCATTTAGGTATGCACAAAATTGTTAGTGATATTCTTTTAGCTGTCTCAGAACGAATAGTCTCTCCCTCTAAATCCTCCCTATCCCATAACTGTGAAACTTAGGCTATGATAACAATTTTTAAAGTTTGGAAGATAACACTTGCCATTCCAAAACACCCCCTAATTAAAACTACTGAAGAGAAAATAACTAAAACAGGGATTTCCATTTCCTATTCTGGACCTGTAAGTAGTCTGCAGGCTGTGGAATCTCTCTCAGATCTGAAGAAAGCCTTACCCCTGAAACTTGTTTAATTTTCTTTTCCAGATAGCTTGGTCATTCCGGTGAGAAAGCACTACCTCTCCCCATAGTTTAGGACCAAGAACTCTGCCACTTCACCAACATGATTCAGAGGAGACCTTTACCCTTATCCTCAGGTCTTCTAATCCTGTCAGAACCCGTAAAGAAAACTGGACGGCTGCTTGGGTGGGAGACCTACAGAGCATTGCCTGGTTGCTATAGGCAGTGTAACCAAAGGTGGCATTTTTATTCCTTGAATCAACTGTCAGCCAACACCCTTGCCTGGTATTCAAGGTTGCTGTGGGCTGATAGATATAAATCTGAGCTCCTGACCAGCTCTGGTCTTTAGAAATTCTCTACTACATTTGATTGCAGCTCTGGTGCAAATGCCAGTGTCCTGGCTGTATTCCAGCTCTGCTGATTTACACTCTTCCGACTCAAACTCTCTCTTCTTTTTCAATAGGATGCTGTGCTCTTCTTCAGGTTTTAAGCTTCTGTCCAGTGCAGATAAATGTTGTTTCCCCCTAGCCAAAATAAAGTGAGTCTTACATTTATTCTAGGGTGTTTTTGATGAACGGTGCCACAGAAAGGTGACTGTGGTGTTTGTTCTTGCTAGGGCCTCACATCTTTCATCCCAGGCGAAATCTGAACTCCTGTGCTACAGGATCTTGACTGCGGACTGAGATCCCCAGGGTATGGGGCCTCAGTTGTACACTTGCTGCTGCCAGGATGCTCCAGTTGGCCAAAGGGCTCAAGCGTAGAGCCAGGTGTCAAGATCAAAGTGTCGTCTGATGCGGTACATTATCATTATCATCTTCGCAGTCCCGAGGTTTGCATGCAGAGCCTCCCAGCTCTGGTAGCAAACTAGGAATGTGATGTCTTTGTGAAAAACACAAGCAGAACAAGCTCTTCTCTAGCATTTCTGTTTCTGTTCTCAAGCTGGGACCTAAAAAATAAGACTGGAGGGAAGGGAATACAGAAGAGTTTTTACACCAGTTATTCCTTGAAACTTTGGAATTGGTGATTCATGCCAGGTCTGAGTTTTTCTTGAAGGATCCTACAGGCTGTTGTCTACTGCCTATTTTTCACCTGTTGCCATGGACAGACTGGTGAATAACTGTGCACTGCGAAACCAGAGAGCAGACCCTTGGTTCCTAAGGCATTAATCAGCCCTAGTTTAGACAAGAGCATTTCCCTTTACTTCAGTATTTCCCTCCTCGCAGCATCTCCTGCCAGCATGTCCCGCTGCCTGCTGGAATTAATGTGGCTGAAATATCCCTCAGGATTCTCCTTGAGGTCAGGAACTCAGCCTCTGGATCCTCTTCAGTTCTCCTTTCTAGCCCTTGAAATTGGATGTTGCCAAGTGAATTTTGCTTTCCCATCCCATTCTTCATATTTTCCAAAGTCACCTCTCACTGGCAAGGAAAGACTTGGAGAGGAGAGACAGAGGGGAGAGTCCA
>NW_008824762.1:1995244-1998880 GCF_000699105.1 Pygoscelis adeliae | reverse complement strand
TTTTTTTTTTTTTTTTTTTTTTTTTTTTTTTTTTTTTTTTTTTTTTTTTTTTTTTTTTTTTGCCACTGAAAGACCAAGGAACTCTCCCTCTTTGTTTTATTTTTTTTCTTTTCCCCTTTTTCGCTCAACTGAACCTACCTTGCCCTTTCCCCCTTTCTGTCCTGTTCTCATCCCAAACTCAGAACTGTCTTGCAAGGAGACACATCCTAGAACAAACTGTATTGCATTTCCTTGCTTTCTGCTGCCAGTCACTTTGTCTAAGGAAGCCTATGTATCTCACAAACATTCTGAGGAAAATGGCTCTCAAGAGAATATCTTTTGACTCACGTTTCTCCTCACTGAAATCCACCCCAGATCTTGCAGGTCTAGAACTAGCTGGCAAGCATGGTTTTTTTCCATCCTCATTCACTGCGCTTTTTATTGCTTCCTTCCTTTCCTCATCATATTGTGCCCAGTGAGCTTTTTAAGGCAGGTCAACATCTCATTGTTTGTCAGAAAAACACCTGGCTTACTGACACTTTCCAGATTTGTGCTGTTAATCAGGTTATGCCTAGTCTGACTGAAGCCTTCTTTGGGGTCCTCCAACTCGCGTTTGCTTTGCCTTATGCATTGCTTTACCAAGGCAGAAAATATGAGACATCCAGGACATCTGGTCCTTGTGCATCCACCCTGCAGTCCACTGTAGCCCTTTCTACATGCAGACCTTAACCTTCTCCAATGGTGTCCAGCAGAGCTGAAGGGTCTTAGGCTCCAGCAAAAACCTATCCAGGAAAAAGGTTAAGCATTAGACGAACCCTCCAGGCTACTTAGTCTCCTGCTGAGATACATACAAGACAATCAGATGGGGCAGGTGGGTAATGGGTGTGTGCTACAAGAGGCTGTGGCTCGGACTGGTTCTCTTCATGGGGCTGTCGTGTGTGCCTGAACACTCCTCTCTGAGGCTTTGGTCCAGCTACTGGCCAGGAGCAGCAGGTCTGGGACAGCTTCTCCTCTCCTCTCCTGCCCAGGAAGTGTTGCTTTTTCTTCTCTCATTCACATAACACTCCGTAATCATGCATTACCCCTTTCCCAGACTCATACCACAGAGCTGTGTATCTTTAACCAGATGTGGCCTTAATACGGCTCTTCCACCCTCAAATTGCTGAAATGCCTGATCGCTCACAGGGCTGGCACTCGGTGATTCGACAGGTTGTTTTTAACAGCATAGGATGAACAGCTGATCTTAAGACAGCCTGTTTCTTTGAGCAAGAAATTAAAGTGTTACTACATTTCGCATTTCCCTAGTGACATAGGGAAAATGATAGAGTTTCTCTGCTGATTCATCTGCTTTTACAGTTTTGGGTGTTATGTTTATTTTCCCAAAGCGTTTTTTTCTTTCCCAGACTCTCCCAGGTCCCAAGGTCGGAGCTGATGTCTGCACTCCGAGTGCATCCTGTTTGTCATAGAATCATCTAATTGCCATTTAAGAGAACTTATGCAACTGACCTTTAACATGGCAGAGTCTCCCTGCTGCACTTAATTCTTTATGCTGACATATGAAAAGAAAGAAAAAAACTTCCTTTTGGCTAATGGGAAAGTCTTCCCACAGGGAAGATGAAAAAGGCAGGTGGGGTGAGGGAGCTGATAGAGTTCAGAGTGGTCGGTGGTTACACAAAGGGCTTGGTTTGGATGTTGCTTGCTTCCAGGGGAAACTACAGTACTAATTGTTCTGCAGTGAGGGGGAGGAATATTTTTAAAATGGGGGAAATGAATGACATTACGAACAAATTTATTTTATTTCTAGATCACTGCAGAGCAGTTCCATAAATCCCCTTCTCTAACCTCAGAACATCTTCTGTCCAAAGGCAGTGTTAAGATTTGGGAGGAAAAAGGGGACTCGGGGTCAGGGGGAGGAACTGGATTGCTCTTGTCTGTCTGTTCATGTTCCTTTCAACCCATGATTTTGATGAATAATCACCTGGCGATGTCTGACAGTGTCTGGCAGTGGACTGGCTAGGTTGCCAATCCGGGCCCAGAGTTATAGGATGTTGCAACCCCTTCCTGACTGGTTGGCCACAGTTTTCAAAACTAGAGAATAGCTGATACGGAATAAAAAATATGATACATCACACTTTCCAAATAAGCAATGGATTAGGTGACATGAGGAGAGTCCTGAATACCTGACACTCATGCTCTTCCTTGTGAATTGACTGTGAAATTCATCTCATAAATAGCAGACTGGCCCTGAGGCAAATAGCAATATATAAAATCTCACACAGAATCAAATCATAGCTCAAGATTTTCAGCAGTGATCCAGCAATACTCCATTCTACTGCACCTTTTGTGTGTCACAGGCACAGGAGCTGCTGAAGTCCCTGCCCTGAGGACTCTGTAGCTTCACTTCTGGTCTCTAAAGTTTTGAGATACCGACTGCAAATCAGAGCCAGAGTTAATGGGTGTGGTAGAGAGTAAAGAGGGGTAAATGGAGTTCAGCTACTCTTCATATGTATCAAAGGCAGGGAGATAACTCACTGGGCAGAAAAAAAACCCCCACCTTTCCTTCCTTCCATACATCTACTGAATGATATGAAGTACAACGAACTGATACCAGTGTCCCTTGCCATGACCTGGATCCCCCATAAGCTCCTAGGTTACTTTTTCTTAAAACTGGCCTCCTCTCAGACACCTTTGGTTTACAACCCAGAGGCCTTACCTCTATATAGGTAAGGCCATGTAGAGTTTGAGGGGAGAGAAGCACACCTCTTATTAATTAAAAAAACCCAGATTTTCTGCTGAGAGTGCTGAAGATAGGGATATATGCAGTGATATTTAGTCCATTTGTGATGTGGCTTCTTACACCCTGAGAGCAGGAGGCATGTTCCATTTATCATTGGTCACAAACAAACAATGTGTATTTTTAGCTTCTCCTTTCAGGGAAGATAAAAAATACTTTGAGTTAGCATGACATGACTTAGGTGGGGACCCTTTTATGGTTTTTTTATTTGTTTAGATAATTGGGTCACAGGAAAGCACTCCTGTGAGAACCACTCTCATTCCCAGAGAGGTGAAGGGGAGAGAGAGAGTTGAGATTAATGCTAAAATAAAACATCCTGTGCAAAAAAGCCATTGTCTATGTAGCACTAACGTTAAGGTAATTTAGAAGGATGGCAGAAAACTCCAGCTTTAAATCTGCCCTTTTTCATCACGTGTCTGTACATTAAAATACATCATCTGTAGAGCCTGGCTTCATCTTTGTCAGATAACAGAGCATGTATAACTCAGTATGGTGTGCCCCACTCTTGTTACATCTAGAGTTCATATAGCAATTCCCCACTGTGCATTTGTGCACTGTCCAAATGGCCAACATTTTACAACTACTATTCAGATTAAAAATTTTTTAAATTGTATTTATTTTTACTTTTTCCAAATGTCAACTTTTTATTTGGCTCTCACAAACATTTTGATAAAATCTCTTTTAATGTAATCTAGTCTAAGCCACTCTCCATCATTTATCAGCAGTCCTGGTTAACAGGGGATGTCCCGGACAACTGGAGGCTGGCCAGTGTGACGCCCATCTACAAGAAGGGCCGGAAGGAGGATCCGGGGAACTACAGGCCTGTCAGCCTGACCTCGGTGCCGGGGAAGATCATGGAGCGG
>NW_008824762.1:1983537-1994277 GCF_000699105.1 Pygoscelis adeliae | reverse complement strand
GAGGAGGCTGAGGGGAGACCTCATCGCGCTCTACAACTGCCTGAAAGGAGGTTGTAGCAAGGTGGGTGTCGGTCTCTTCTCCCAAGTAACTGGCGATAGGATGAGAGGAAATGGCCTCAAGTTGCGCCAGGGGAGGTTTAGATTGGACATGAGGAAAAATCTTTACTGAAAGAGTGGTTAAACATTGGAACAGGCTGCCCAGGGAAGTGGGTGAGGCCCCATCCCTGGGGGGATTTAAAAGACGTGTAGATGAGGCGCCTAGGGACATGGTTTAGTGGGCATGGTGGTGTTGGGTTGACGGTTGGACTCGATGATCTTAGAGGTCTTTTCCAACCTTAATGATTCTATGATTCTCTGATTCTATTCTATGATTCTAATTACATGTACTGTGTTTCCATGCACAGTTTGTGGGTTTTGAGCTAGCAGCTTCAGAGTCTTGCAGCCAAGGAGAATTTCATCACAGAAATCTCACCAGCCATTTTGTAATTATACCTGATTTAATTGGGAATCAATTCACTTATTGAAAAAATCCCTCTTCTATTGTTTTATTGAACCTGATGGTGGGATCTCTTTGTGTGTGGCAGCAACCTCAAATAATTAGCCTGGTGCCAAGCGAAGACTGTTAAACCTCCATCATCCTAAACATCTGACTGGATGGACAGAGAGGATGTTTTGGCAGTGACTTTTGTCTTGACATGTTGCAAAAATGGCTTCTGAAAATCAGTGTGGAGGTAAATGTGTTTGGGTTTGAGCAATATTCCCCAACAGCCTGTCCAGAACAGGCCTGTGGGTTCACTAAATAGCACTTCTGCGGTATGGTCAAGACTGCACCATGCAATGTGGTCCCTCTGCCCTGCTCCACATATTGCAGTGTTAAAGGATCAGGGACATGATCCAGCTAGCAACTCTGTTTGTGGCAGCACATGAGAACGTTTATGGATTTGTATTGTTCTGCTTTGGAAAAATGCCAGTCAAGAAATGCCACCTCCCACTTCCCCATCCTTTCAAACATATAATGCGAGAGGTTTGAGTGAAATGTCCATTCAGCTCCTGGACAGCCATCACATCTAACCCAGCAGCACATGGAGGCTTTTCCTGATATCAGAGCTCAGCTTCAGAGAGTTCTTGTCCTTCTGCTGCTTGTGTTATGGGCACAGGACAAACAGCTCCGTTCCTCTCTCCCAGCTGTTCAAGGTTATCCTTCCCAGCTCCTTTCCTCTCCGCCTCCTCATCCACGTTCTGTTGCCACACATCTGGCTTTGAGCATGGAGCCACTTCTTGGATCTGATCCCTAGCAGCTGTCTGCTGCCAGCGCTTTCCCACAGAGGATAGGGATGGGATCCAAAAGGCAAGGGGAAATGGAGGACAAGCTGGGAAAGTCCACAGCAGGTGGAGGTTAAGAGAACCGAATTTCCACAGGAGCAATGTCCTTTTCCCTTCTCTCCACTCAGCTCCTTGAGTGCCTGCCTCTTCAGCATGTCTCTCCTGTCCACTTCTCTATTATTTCTGAAAATGTAGACTGCCTCCTCCACCTCCTTTACCTTTGAATGAGCTCTTCGTGGATGCAGACTTCTACAGCAGGTTGTGTTACCAACATGGATCACTGGGAGCACATCCCAATGGACACAGCAAAAAAGGTGCATATATGAAAAATGACACATCCTGCTCAAACCATTAGGACAGAGGCATTTCTTTCATTTGCCCAGTGGCAGATGCCAACTAGACGCAGCTGAAGAATTCAGTCCATGCAGCTCCTCCTCCTTGTCTGAGCAGGCATATTTCAAGGGTTATGAAGTGCCAACAACAGTGAGTGAGGACTGAAAAAGAGGGGACATGGAGCCTGGAAATGTACTCTCTGTGTCATGTGGTAACAAGAGAAGGTCACATTCAGTCTCCAGGGCTGCCAGATGAAACCTCTCAATGTCATTAAGGAACTCGGATTGCCTTCAAAAGCATCTTAGGCCAAAGGTTTGTCTTTGTGCTGGAGTAAGAGAGAAAAGCAAGACAGAACTAGGTTTGACCAAAACCCACCTGAAAACTTGGAAGCCTTTCTGATGCCTTCCACAGCTTTGGATTTGGTCTTCTTTCTGCCCTTTTGTGGGTTTGGTCTCATGATAAATCCCAGAGCCAGAGAGCTCTGAGCAGAGACAGATTAGCATCTTGTTTTCAGAAGCCTAAGACTGGGATATATGGATCTGTTTATTTTGCAGATGCCAATAGCTAACACATCCATTGTGTTCAACATACACAGTGCTCTGAAACTGCTGCTAAAAGAGGACAGACATTTTAGCTGGCTTATTATCAGCCTACATGCACTGGAGATGGATCCTTGGCTTTTAGTTCACCCTTGCTCTCAGTTTTATTTCAGCACATTGTCCTATTAATGATCAAGCACTCTTTGAGCTGCATTTTATTAAGTTGCCTGGAGGCCCTCTGGCATCAGCAAAGTAAATATACTTGTGATGATATTATTATTATTAGATTCATGCTAATAAAAGGATAACAACCCAGCAAAAGGCCTTTAATCAGTCTATGCTGTGTAGGCAAAACCAAAGCTTTTTATTGGGATTTTTTTCCTCTAGCCACGTAGGGTCCTGTCCACGTGAGTGGAGAAAAAATAAAAAGACGACCATCAGTTGAGTGATTAATTTGCAAGGCTTTGTTTCTTTGATGAATTTTGCTCCTTTTTTCTGCTACATAATTAGTTTGGAATTTCCTTCCCCTTACTCAGAATTTCACAGAAAGAACTGCTAACATCCAGTAATAAAACCTTTGCTGCACCAGGAACTTGCAGACTTACCCACTGAAGAACGATCACAGCTCTTGGTTAGTGCAAGCTGAAGGAGGTGGTCTGGTGGATCAAAGTAAAACCAGGGCCAGCCAGAAACCAACATCACGTTGAAAACACGTGTGGGTAGTGACAAAGGAAATTCCCCAGGGTAATTACTGAATCTACTCAGTGCTTTGTTTGTCTGGAAAAACATAGCAAATGCTTCCCTACTTCATCAGGGCGTTGTGAGGATAACTTCCAGTAAAAAGTAGGAAGCCAAGCACTCCTAGGACTCCTTCATAGACTAAAACGGCTTCATTCACTCCCTATTTCCCACTCTCTTGTCTGTGTCTGTGTGGATTCAGATGTAACCATTTCCTCCACAAAAGGATCTCAATTGTGTAGCTCTGAAACAGAGCCATAAAGAGAACCTTCAGCACGTACAGCATGCACACAGTCGTGTTCCTCCTTTCAGTCACCGCCAAACTGGGTCTGCAGTTCCTGTTCTGGTACAGTCACAGCACCCTCCAGGGCCTGCGCATATTTGCCTCCTTTTGGTTTCTGTCACACCTCATCTTTGCTGTGGTTCTGCTCAGGACCACTTCATACTGATAGTAAAGATGTCCACCTTTTTTAGCTCTTCTTTTTCTCTGGGAAACACATTTTTGTCTGGTCCTGTGCTTCAGACACACCTTCAGACACCACCCCCCACCTTTCATAAATCCAGTCCCCTGGGTTTGTTTTCCTCTCATACCACCTCCATTTGCTTTCTGTCTTTTTTTTTTTTTAGTTTGTTTGCATGGCTATTTGCTGGGGAAATTGATAGCTTCCACTGCTCACCTGAAGAGAATTAATTTCAGTCTCACACTGATTTTCAGTCTCACACCTTGATTTTGTAACTCATTAAAAAAATTTGTCTGTGCTTCTGAGCAGGTTGGTACTCCCTACAACTGTCCTGACCTTGAAACAAAGCTTGAATATCTCTCTACAAATTATTGCCTGTAGTAACTACAAATCTGTTTTAAACCTGCAGGACATGCTGACATGGAGTTAAATGGACTGAGTCTCTCCACAGATTGTCTTGTTGAGTGGCAGTCCCAAGACACAGGGGTGACACAGCTGTGGGCAGGTGTCTCCCCTGGTTCCCTATGGGCTGTCTACATCCTTGTATCTCTGCCCTGAAATAATTTCCCAGTGGCCTCTTGGCAAGTCCAAGGAGGGAGTGATGTATTCTTGTGTCGCACCCCTCTCTGGGTTCACTGGATGCTCTGTAAGGAGGCCTGAAACTTCTGGAGTGTGGATGTGACTTGTTCAAGCCTTCAGCTCAGAAGTTAAAGCACTTGTGCAGGGTTTTGCTATGAAACACAATGTACCCTAGAGGATGGCGTGCTTGCAATGGTGTGAATGCAGCGCAACGTATAACTTGAGGTGAACCAGACCCCTCAGATCTGAGGAGCCTGTGTAAGAGAGCCCTCTTGAAGGACATCTTCAAGGGCACAGTGATTGTGTTTACACTAAGGTGTAGGAGAGATCCTGAGGTCAAATATGCAGTCTGTCCACATTACTTGTCTGCGGGAAGGCTTTGGAGCTAATCGTGGTGCAATCTAGTTGATACTCCCAGTATAGCAGCATGAATACCCTCAACTTATCCCCTACAGAAATCTGGAGGTACAGCCAAATTATCTGGCAAGAAACTAGACAGTAATAACAGTCACTCCTGAAGACAACCAGTCATTGCTACCCCAGAACCTAGGGGGAACTGAATTCTCACTGTGCAGCTGATCTAATCCCTACCCTAGATCTGATCAATGCAAAGTCATTCCTCTCCCTAGGTCAGACCGTGCTTACTCTCATGCACCCTGACAGGCCGTGAGCCCTGGAAAGCTGCATTGGCATCCACATGTACAAAACCACAAAATTAGAGCAGGCGTGCAGGAGCTGGAATAGCCGAATGGATCTTAAGTTTGGTCTCTTCAGAAAGAACTCCAAAGCAAACCAGAAAGTATGGCTCCTGGGGAATAGCATAAGGAACATAATCTGAGTGCTGAAGAGATCAGAATGATTATTTAATTTCCACTTTTTGGAAATCCTTTGCTGTGTATCTGTGTGAAAAAAAAGAAAAGGTTAACGGTGAAACGAGCTTGCAAGACTATTGGTCGATTATACCTTTCCCTTCCCTTCCCTTCCCTTCCCTTCCCTTCCCTTCCCTTCCCTTCCCTTCCCTTCCCTTCCCTTCCCTTCCCTTCCCTTCCCTTCCCTTCCCTTCCCTTCCCTTCCCTTCCCTTCCCTTCCCTTCCCCACGTCCCTGCCCTTCCCTTCCCTCCCCTTCCCTTCCCTTCCCTTCCCTTCCCTTCCCTTTCCTCACATGATGCATATCATTGAACAGGGAGATGAGAAAAGGAGTAGAAAAGAAGCACACCCTATTTTTTTAAATGCGTGTCAGTGAACAGTTAAGTCTGGGTGAATAATTTATACACATGTTGCAGGAGAAAGAAAAGTTTCCCATCCACTCTCCCTACCTCAGCCCACATCTTTGTATTTTTTGACCTGGGAGTTTTATAAGGTGCTCTTCAATAACCTCTCCCCTACTCTTTCAGAAAGCCAAAGATATTCTAGAATTGCTGCTTTAAACTGATTTTTTTTTTAATTACATTTTCCAAGTATTTTATTCCTATTTCCTAAGAATATTTATGCATTCTACAGCCAGGGGGAAAAAAAAGAAAAGTGATCTTCTAATTGTTCTGTTCCCTCTCATGGGCTAGAAAGCCTCACTCAGTAATTCCCACTTTTATGCTTGTAATTTTGTGGTTGAACCAGCATGCAAATTTTAAGACAACTCCCTGCCTTGATTTCACCAAGTGTTTAGTGAATCTCTTGCAGTGGTTAATTATCCTCATGCTGAAAGTCAGAGACTTGCAGCTCATTTTCTAGTTTACCTTCTGACTTCACCTTGCAACCACTGGATCTCCTGCCTTTGCTGACTAGCTCAGAAAACTCTCCCCCACTAAACATATTCTCCCACTGTGTGTTTTAAGGTTGCTCTAGGATCTGGAGCTCATTAGGCATGTTCCAAAGATACAAGACAGGGCTGTGCCTTGCATAATGCTTTTGCAACCTGGAGGGAGGGGGAGAGAAAATGAGCAAAGGAAATGGATAAAAAAGAGTGATGCATAATAAGTCTTTCACTTTACTGCGGGTCTTGACTTCTCTTAGCTTTGCTCTGTCTTGCTCAGGACGGCTTAGGATGAGGGAGGGGACATCTCAGAATCAAAATCTGAGCCCAAACCTCACAAGCACTTCACCTCATCTCATCTCCAGTGAGTGAGGAGTTAAGCTCAGCCCTGTGTCTCCGCTACACATTAAAGACTCAATCTGTCTACGTAATTTAGAAGCTGGGATAGTTCCCACCAGCTGAATTTATTCCCTGGAGCTGAGGTAACTTGGAAGACTAAGTCCAGGTCTCAAGGTAAGCAAGCCTGGAGTGCCTAAACGCTTTGTAACGGAGGAGCAGCACTTCGAATAAGGAGTTGGTAAAATACTGTTTGCTGGCTATTGCTGCCTCCCTCTGCAGCTCTGGCTAGATGTGATGAAGGGAAGAAGGGGGAGTATTCAAACGGGGGTGGAGGGCAGGAGGAAATTTTGTGACCTTTGCTTCTCCTGCACCACAAGGTTTATCACAGACTGAGCAGCACCTTTTCTTTCCATGTGTGAAATCCTTGTTACACTTTGACTTGGCTGCCATTGCTCCCTCCCAGCTAAACATCAGTAATGTGTCCCTATTTGGAAAGTGTTAAACACAGCCTTCTTGGTAGGTCAGCATGAGCTTCTTGGAGGGGAAAAAAAAGGGTATGTACTGTCAAGCATCTGAGAAAGACTTGGGGCAAGTCAGTTCACTTAAAATGTGTATATACATGCCCCCCCTGGTCCCTCCTGGATCGGGGCCACACCACCTTGATGTGGTGGTGGGCCTAGATTTGTTTTGACTCTAGCTTGTTGTTGCTAGCGTGACCTGAAACCTTAATGACCATTTCCTATTCAACTCAAAGTTTCCCAGTTAAGCTGGACAGCAGGTAAACAGGAGGAAGAAAGCTTTAACAGAGAGCCTTGCCAAAGCTCTGCTGGATCATCCAGTGAGTACTGGAGAACGTGGCAGGAGAAGAATCACAGGGTTGGATCAGGGCTATTCATTTTTTGCTAACTACTCCTGACATTTCTCTTTGCACACAGATGCACAGCATTCAAAGGTTTTGCCAGAGGTTCCTCTACACAGGTTCGCATCTCACCCTTTGACTGTTCACTGACACAAACCTTGAATGGGAAAAAAAAATTAACTTAATTGCTCTAGGGTGGAGGGGGAAGAGAAAAGAAAATAATAATATTAAAAACATAACTGCAACACACAGGATCTACAGGAGCTGTGGAATAGGGAAGGGTGTGCTTGAGCAAACGCTAGGATGTCATTTGGCCAGACACTTCTACCTCCAAGGTCACCCAAGTGTTTTGACTGAATAATAGAATGTTGTGTGTCTTATCCTGAAACCTGGGAGGACTGGGAAACAGCAGGGGTGGAGGAGTAACAGACAGGGAGGGAAAAGGGGGGTTGTGGGAGAGCAACTCAGTCCTTATTGCTCTAAACCCTGTGGAGCCTGATCACACAAATATTTGCAGATCCTGGCAGTAGCATGTGTAACACAGAGTATGTGATCATCTTAAGACTGATCCCACATTTTTTTTTCTTTAATTGCTGGATTTTGCAGCCTGTTCTCCCAGCCCCTGCAGGGGAGAGAAACAAGAAGCCAGAATCACGAGTGTTGAACTCTATGTCCCCCAAAATTTTGCTGCTAGCGTCTCAGATTAGAAGAGAAGATGGTCTAGGGAAGGAGAAGGAATTGTAAGGGGAAAACTTCCCACTAAGGACATTGTTCTTTCCCTGTGGGATTATAAGAAACCATTCAGAAAGGGACAGGAATTCTCCTACTGGTATCTCAAAGGGAAAGAAAAAAGTCTACATTTCTACAAAAAAGAAAGTCTACATTCTTCCAAAATATTCTTTCCTTTAAAAACCAACCCCCCCACCCCCCCACCCCCCCTCTAAAAAATACCTTCTAACACCCTGTGTGAGTAGAAGGTGATATCAGGGCACACTTGTGTGCCACCAGCTCTCTGCCTCATAAAGACAGGCAGCAGTTCCTTAAGCTATAAAACAGAGATTCATCTTCCCTTTGCCAGGATAAATTTCCCAGATTCAGAGACTTTTTTTAACTCTCTGGTCCTACAGTATTTCCTAAAGGGTGAAACATTGAAGTGTTCTATATACTTTGCTTCTCTAATCAAGGAGGAAAAAGCTGTTTTATTAAACTTGCACTGCTTAATCCAAGTTGAAAACCCAAAATGAAGCATGCTAACTGTAGATAGCAACTGAAAAAAAGCCTATAGGGAGATCAGAGGTTAAACCCAGGCTGCAACGTGGAATAGTACTCCAGTGGCTCCATCCTTCCTGCAGATCTGTCCTGTATCAGCTGCCTCCTGTAACTGTCTCCAGCTCACACTTCCCACAAAAATATATATGGATCTACTGTTCAGTGCTCCTTTAGTACAAACAGAGCAATAAGAACATGTGGTGCCACAGAAAGTTGGAAAAAATTTTGCTAGCTCTACTCTGTCCCCTTAGTGTTACACAATGGTTTTTAATGCAGAAAAGAGGAGTAGTGTTTGTGAAGAAAAAGAGGAGACAGGTAAGGGGCTTGGGAAGTCAGCAATCCTTGTTGTAAATGAAAGCAAGACAGGACAACAAAGTTAAGCAGTTTACTTTTATGGAAAAGAGGGCAGGAGTGAATGAGGGCTTTTTCCTCACAATGTAATGGGGCTTTCTCTATAAATACAGTCTCTAAAATATATTATTAATTATAACATTTATCTTTTGGTATACTTAATTTACATTTCTTTCTGTGATCACATGGATCATGCAATCAAGAGCAGGAACTATCGAGTAGTTCCCCAAAGGACAATACATTTGTTTTTACCACCACTGCATTATAAACAGATCAGATGAGCAAAGGGAGTTATACTGAGGTCTGTGTCAGTAGATACTGATGATTAGCACAGACCAGCTGCTGACTGTGAGATCTGTTGCTGTCTATGTGTGGGTCACTGCCTGAGGTATATCTCATCTGAGACTGAAATCTGAACTGATGGACTTGAATCAAGTTCTGGTGGAAGGCTTTGTAGGTGTGATCCAAATCTCTTCAAGTCTGTAGAAAGTTCCCAAAGGTGAATGGAGTTAGATAGCAGAATTGTTTGTGTAGGTCCAGGGCATAATGAGAGTGAAGAATTTTGCTCAAGTGAAAAACCTTACTGTTGCCTCTGCTTGTAAGAAGAGCTAGTGCAGGCTCCCAGAGTAAGCCTTGTGACCTTGAACCAGACCCCAATGCCTTCAAATTGTCACATTTCCCCTGGGCTGGGCAATGTCTTCAGTTCTTTGTGGCTCTTTGGAAAATGGCCACAATCCCACCTTGACTCCAAAGAGAAGCCTTCTGAACTGAAAAGAAATTGTGCATTACTCTAGTGGTGATTCCTCTGGTTGGAGAAGGAGGGGCACTGACCAACTTTCTGTTACAGTTGTGTGGACTGTAGGTGCTCAGCTGTTGTCTGGGTAAAAAAACAGGTTGCTACTTACTTACTGCAGCGTGCCTAGTGTTAGTACGAAGGCTTGGGGTGCTTGGGTCCGTGATGGGCTCCAGAGGTTGGGGACCTAGCTGTAGTAGTAATTGACGGCTATATGGTACCAGGTAGTAGGGGGACTGCATAAGAGGAACGATAAATATTCCCTGTTGCTTCTACTCGAAATGGTCATCAGAAGCAACAGATACTCAGAGGAACATGGGGATCACCCCACAGATTTCAAATAAGCTTGAGGTTTGATCCTTATGCAAGCAAACACTATCAACTATGGCAAATCTTCTGGAAATCATAACAGCTTCAAGAGAAATTGTATTCTTCATGGTGCATAGGACGAGCTTTTCTCCTGGTCTTCCACAGGAAACAGTGGCATAAAATGGCATGTTCAAATCAGAAAGCAGTGGGGAATTTTAAGAGGCAGGATAGTAGCATGAGTAACACAGCTCCAAGTCTGAGTTAGCATCAGCAACCACTTCCCCAGAAGGTGGTTGTCCTCATTCGATAGTCTAAGGAAGTCTGAATCTTTAGAAGTAATAACAGCTTCAATATTTATATTACAAGTGGTTAATCATTTTATGAAATGCTTTGCAAGAAGCCACCTTACCTGGGTGCTGCTGGGTAATTATTTGCTCTTAATGGTTGCTCTTGTGAAAGAGAACAGAAGGAGCAAGGAATTCCTTTCCTTCACGCTTTTCCTGTCGACTTCCCACTTCCACTGGCTCCTTGTCCTGCTGGAGAAACTGAGGCTCGTCTGAACTATGTCCAGTTAGACAACATCAGAATTAGATGCTGGGTTTGGAAGAGGAGCTGTCATTTCCTGTGCCCATATAAAGACCAAGTGCAATCTGAGGGTGCCCTTTAAGAGCTCTTACAAAATAATATTGTTGCTAGTGTAAGCTCCAGGCCACCACAGAGTACTCCCCTATCTTTCTCTCTCTGCATCTCTCTGGAGTCTGGTTCATCTGCCACATGCATTTTTTGCACAGCCTGAACTTGCTTGCTAGAGGTCAAACACTGATGCTTTTATTTCTGCCTCAGCCCTCCTGACTGAAGAAAGAATAAATATTTGCTTAAAATTAATCCCATTTTGGTCTGGAACTTCAGCAACAAAACAGTTTGGATGCTTTGCAAAAGAGGAAAGGATCCAGCATGCCTTGCCTCCCTCCCCCCCCATCACCCTGGGTTTCCAAAAAGACTCAAAGTATTTTGCACAATATTTGAAAATAAATATTGCTCATCCTGGGTCGAATAGTTTGGAGCCCAAACGGGCTCAGGATTTATAACGGAAAGAG
>NW_008824762.1:1950926-1983509 GCF_000699105.1 Pygoscelis adeliae | reverse complement strand
ATGTGAGCCATGTGTTGTTACCATCCAGCAACCAGCTCCCATCCGGTCTCCTTCTTGCATGAACAGTCATTTTCTTCCACAATATTCCAAGGACTCAAGACACCGTGCTGATTAACCCCTTCCTGAAGGGTTTGGACCCCAACAGTGGTCATTATTGGGCCTAGATGGACTAGTCAGTAACAGATAATGTTTTATTTTTGTTATTCTTTAGATGCCTTCTTCTCAGAAAGAGCTTGCCTTTTTTCCTAGTGCAAAAACGTCTCTTTGAGATCAAGCAAAGACTGGAAAAAAGATCTGGGGAACGGAAATGACAGGATACCATTATTAATTTGGAGGAGGGGGAAGACATAGAAAAGTCATCCATCACTCCCAGCCCTCTCTAAAGAGAGCTATCATGGCTTGCCCACAGGCCTAATAATCTTAATTTTGAAAGGGAAACATCCCACAAGGAAAAGTCAGGGAAGCTGGAGGTATTGAACAAGCTGATCTATAAAGATAATTCATTCCATGTTTCTGCACTTTAGACTTGCTCAATGGTTTGACTCATGAGAGCAGAATAATGCCAAGGTGTTATGGACTGGAAGTGCAGCTCCCTGCAGATAGGGACTTGGCTGGGGCTTGAGCAATTACCTAAGAGGAGCAGCCTGCACCTGAACACGAAGCTTCCCGCGGAACTGTGCTCCAGCTATCAGCTCCATCAGAGGCACTCCCTGCCCATGGCCTCACCCCAGCTGGTAGCACATGAGACCATGTGCATACATGTGAACCACAGAGAGAAAGAGAGAACAGGGTGAGAAGTGCCCCAGTGAAATTCTTTCCCCTTGCTCCCCTCTCCACTCCATGCCACTCTACCTTGAGCCCAGCCGGTGGTTTTCCCACAGCAAAGTTGACTGTGAAGGCTGGGGAGATGAAAGGAAAGGAGAGGGAAGGCAACCCCAGTTTCAGGGAGCAGTGTCGCAAGTGAAGTCCTGTGTCACACACAGCCAGACACATGACCATGCCGATGTACCAATTATCCTTTATAAATAGCTGCAAGCAGATGTTCAGTCGGCAAGTGGCTGTGTCGGTTGAAGACATTACAGCTCGCAGATGCTTGGCGCAGCCTTCCAGCCAAAGATTACCTCTCCTGCAGCTCTGCTGGCAGTCAGCTCTGCTTCAAGCAAAAGTCAGCTGGATTAGCTCATACCACCTGGATCAGCTGCTTGAGCAGTGCTGGCTGATTCTGCGCTGGAGCAGATTCGGGATTGCTCACATGGTCCTTTTGGTTGGTAGTGACCAGGGGCCAGACACCTTCCAGGTAGCACAGCAAGGTCTGGAGGAGGGCATCTTGCCTTGCTCTGACCTACAATGTGTACATGGAAGGTCATGTGCATGTTTTGCTTGCTCAGAAAGAAGGTTGTGTGGTAAGAAGCTAGAACGTGTAGCCAGCAGCTTTTGTTCAGCCACCAACTTTCTGATGATTTCAGGGCTCCTATGACCTTCCCTCTTCCCTTCCCCTCTTTAGTCTGGATGACGATCCTTGTGCAGGAATTGCCCTTTTACTATGACTTGTGCAGCACCTGACACAATGGCACCTGTAAATCTATAATGACAAGCTAAAAAAAAAGGTGAGCAGACACATCTTCAGGGAAGTCATTTGGACTTAACCTTTATCCTGTGTGTGTAGAACACATATCACAGCTGGTCCAAACCTTATTCAGTGCCTTTAACTGCTTCCATAGTGTACCAGAAAAGAGTAGTTTGGTCATATTCCCCCATTTCTCTTCTGTGCCTCACACATCCAGTATTACATTCACAGGCACGTAAAGAAACAGTAGACCAATGATGTGAACATATGGCTTTTCTCTTGCTATGCTGGCACGTATACGGTAAGATACACACAGATGTGGGGAAATATACGCTGATTTAAATAAACCTTGCAAAGTGCCAGAGCACACAGAGAACCCCCCCAAAAATGGAACAGACAAGTTAGGCAAACTGCAAGTTGGGAAGAATCTTGTGTTTTCTCTCCCTTTTTGTTTTTTGGTTTGTTGAGCCTCTAGCAAAGTTGGTATCACTTGCCCCCTGGCTGGACTAAGATAACAGCAATATAACTCCTGATTCCCAGCCTCAGCAATACCATTTTTGCTTTTGTTAAGCCTGGAATCCAAATTTAATTAGCACAAAAATTAAAATGAAAATAAACCTTGAGACAACTGAACCCTGGGTCACAAAAGCAGAGAGGTGATTGACAGCTGAGGAGGAAAGGGAGGTAGATGATGCAGTTAGCTTCCGATTCATCCATTCACCTACAAGGGGTTGATTTGTGAAAAATCAAATATGGTATCAGTATAGATGCTGGGCCCAAAGCAAAATATAAACATGCACACACAAAGGAGAGAGATCCTATCTGTACTGATGAATTCCCTGGGAGAGAGCTTGGGAGCCTTAGCCAAGCCTCACAAAGCAGTGAGCTCCTGACAGATATCCAAGTATATTGACTTGCCCAGCGCTATGCTTGCAAGCTGGAGCTCTTCTGTGAGATATTAGCTGCTGCTCCAGTGCCTTGAGGAAACCTCAGGTGACTCAGGCTCTCCTTGAAGATGAATATATGTGCAGAATAATTGCTCCACTTTGACACATGAAACAGCATTTTGTCAAGCCATGTGACAGAGGAAGAATTGGGGTGCTAAGAAAGGAGGGAAGGAAATTGCTTTTAATAGATCCTATGAGCCAGGGTCCCACTGGCTAGCACACCCCCAGTTACATGGCTTCTCTCCCAGGCTGGGACTCTGTGTAACCACTGTCCCAGTCACAGGTCTGCCTGACCCACAGACTAAAGGAACAGGAAAGACCATTGCGTCAAATACAGACTGGTGGTTTTTTTGCCATGAGCACTGTCCACTGGCTTACATGTTTCCCTGCTGTCACAGCTGCATGAAGTATGGGGCTGCATGGGGCACCCTTGTGTGTGCACAGAATCCCTCCTGCTCAGTGTGTCTTCCATAAATAGGGTACTCCACAAGAAAGAAAGCAACTCAACACATATGTTCTGCTGCAAATCTGTGATCTCAGATGGTTCTTGCTCCTGAATGCTCTTCTGTTGCTGGAAATTAAAAAAAAAAAAAAAAAATTCCAGGATTGCTAGGAAGCCACCTCCTAAAGGTCATCAAATTAGTGTTACCAGTTTTTCCATGGGGAACATTTCTATTCAGTCAGTCTCCAAAAGGGAGGAGGGATGGGATTTGCAATCCAGTTAAGTCTTCTGATTTTAGCCACAGGAAGAAACAAAGCAATTAGCAGCAGAGCAACTTTGCCCTGATGCACTTCCCAGGGACCTGTGTACATTGTACTATTTGAGCATGAGCCCCTTGGAGGAGAAAACCTGTCCAGGTTGTGGACACATGCTCTCTATTTTGAGCCACGCAACAGTAGAGATGCTTGTGTAAAAGTTCCCCAACTTCTTTCCAATTTGATTGGCCCAAGTTTGCAAAGACCTCGTTATTTAAGTAGTTAACTAATCCAGCTCGTTGTGGATGAAACAGGTAAGGGAGCATGCAATAGAAGTTGCTGTTGGCAGGAGAGGTGTGAGAAATACAAGGGGAAGTGATTTCCCCCATCAGCACAGCTGTTGGCAGAGGGCACATCTGTCTGCACCATTAATCTCTACTGAGATTGTCAGTGGGGTGTTGTGGGGACAAAGCAGTTCACTCCTCTGAAAGCCAGCAGATTGTCTAGTGTGGCTTCCGGCACCATATAAGTCATAGTTTTTAGCCTGAAATGCTCTCAGAGAGCATATTTACCTCTCCTTCTGAAGGAGAGAACAGAAAAGAATTTGGGGACTTATGGTGGAACTGGGGACAAGCTTTTAAGATAGTCTTGGCTTCACAGAGTCTCAGATTCTGGCCCTGGAGGGCCATCTTCCCTCCAGGAACTGGATTTGAAGTAGATTTCAGCACACATAAAGCAGCACACATAAAGCAGCGTGTGTGTGTGTGTGTGTGTGTGTGTGTGTGTGTGTGTGTGTGTGTGTGTGTGTGTGTGTGTGTGTGTGTGTGTGTGTGTGTGTCCCGCCTCCAACCCTCCTGGTGACGACTGCAGGAGAAATGATACTGTTTGTGCCATGGCACGTAGCATTGACGTGACTGTCCCAGCCCAGCTTGCCAGCTCAGAAGGAAAGCTGAGTTTGTGGTGAGGATGGGCACCTGCTGACTCTCTGCATGAGTGCTGGAGCCCAGCCCCGGGGGGATCGGCCAATGTCCGCCTCTGCAGTTGCTCTTCTGAAAAAGAAACGAAGCTGTTGGAGCTATCAGCCTAGTCCCTTTCATGAGCAATAAATTCACAGCAGAAACAAAACTCTTCTAAATTTGCTTTACTTTTCAACCTAAAAAAAAAAGAAAAAGAAAGAGGAGGCTTAGCTTAAGAAGGGTTTCTGCTGGACCTTCGCTGTAATGGTAGGAAAATGCTCTGAAAGCATGCTTCCTAGAGATGCAGAGCTTGAAGGCTACAGAAAGGCTGCAGATCCCAAACAATAGCCAATTATACAATCAAACAAGTTATTCATGGCAGTCATTCACATTGCTTGTGACTGGAAGATCCTCACAGTACAAGATCTTCAGGGGTTAACCTCAAATAACCCTCCTTGCCTCTATACAGGAAAGGAGACTGAAGTACTGAACACATACTGGAACTGCACACAGCTGGGATTTTTTTGCATATAGCAAATCAGTTACCAGACCTGGAGCAGAACACAGGTTTCTTGAAGTCCAGGTCACTGCAAGACTCTTAGCCTCTCCCTCCATCTGATGTGAGTGCAGAAGAAGTCCAGCTGTGATCATGCAGTGCTGTGCCCAAGCCACTTCTGTTCCAAAGGAATAATGGGGGTTTACACCATCAGGCATGTGAATTCAGCCATGCTACTCTTAGACCAGGCAGCCTGTCCCCCTGGTACTGCCTGTTGCTCTGTGAACTCATTGCCTTAATTAGGACTTGTTCAGAGATCTCTGGCTTGCCTTTCTGTTGCTGGGTGGAGACATGCTGTGAGCTAGGGCTTTTTTTGGGTTTGAATTTTTCCCTTCTTTATTTCAAGCAAAATTGCAACAATGCCTGTTTCATGTTGTTCCACGGGGCTTCCCTTTATAAAGAAAACTCATCAGCCTTGCTAATATAATCACTCAGCGATGCCATGTCAAAATGTGAGTAAATGAATAACCACAGTCTTTTCAACACATCTCTCTGTGCAAACAGATGTTTAGAAAGAATGCAATATGTTGCAGGAAAAAAAGTCAGCAAGCGATAATGTCTAAGCAGTTGGGGCCTGGAGCCTTATGCTACGGGTATGGACACTGCAGCCAATGGGAGAAATGGAGATAAACTTTCTTCCTAAAAATTGAAATTCTAAGTTGTCAGCATCATTAACTCTCAGATCCTGGCCAATTTCTGTGTCAGTGCCACCTCACCATCCCTCCTACAGTAATGATGTTCCTTTCAGTTTGTGGATTATTTTATGGGTTTTCCAATGAAGGCACTGACTGTTAGAAACATCACATGAGAAGGTTGTCTTATGTCAGAGATGAACTATTTTATTGCAGTCATCATTCATGCCCCTTTTAGGAGTAATCCACAGAACCAGGGCTGGAAATCATGGACCTGTACTTGCAGCACTGTGCTTCAGAACATCTGCGTAGCCTCAGTGTTTGTTGTGAAATAGCCATCACAATCCACTCCAGAGGAAGGAATGGAGCGCTTCCGTAGTGGCATCCTACCTTTTGGGTATGAATGACTTAAGTGAAAAGCCTCATAGAGAGAAAGAGGAAATGAACTACAATCCAATCCATCCAATGCAGCTGCTTCTGTGGCCTCAGTGTCTGAAGTATCTGAGCATTTCAGAATGTTTGTAAGATATTTCTCCTCTTAGTACGCATTGCTGTTAATTTCCCATTTTACAGAGGACAGTTAAAGTATAACTCTCACACTTCAGTGTTTCTTCCTACCCTAATTTTAGTCTACAAGTGAGATACTGCAGGCTAAACTAGTTATCCAAGCTTCTTTGCAAGGAGTGGAGAGAAGTCACTATCAGAAGGTGATTCCCCTGTCTAAACATACGTGTTTAACCAGTTCCAAAATATTTCCCTGGAGATTCCTTCATTGGCCCTGTCATGATTTTTTACACCTTCTTGTTAATGCATCTTCCTGTTCAGAGAGCTGATATTTGTTAAACGGGGGCTCCTCTGCTATAGCATTTGCTGCTCCTAGTATAAAAACAGATGAATACTGTGTCCAGGACATAAGTATCCTTTGGGATGCCTGACATTCTAGATATATAAGATAATGGTGAGGATTATTATTAAAGAACCTAAGGAAGTTCTAAGAAAGAAAGTTAAGACAAAGGGATGTTTGTTTATTCCCAACTGGGCTTCCACAGGGTCAAAGTATCACACCCATGAATCCCTGGTGTGTTCATGTGTCTCTCTGTTAGTGTAGAGAAAAGATAAGGTGGTGCCAACATTTCCATTATGCTGCTTCATGTGCAAAGTTTTGAAAGTCAGCCATAAATAAAAACACTCTGGAAGACACTTTGGCAGATGGCATCCTGACTCGTGAGTGAATCTGGTTGATTTTGCTTTCCATTTACATTTTTTGACATTTTTTTCTTAAAAAGAAGACAAGAAAATGGCTCCAGATAAACACAAGACCCAAAACATTATGACACAAAAGCATTACTATGGGCTACAAGACCACTTAGCAGGAGAGAAAAATAATGATGTGCAAACATCTGAAGATCATCCAAGAAGAAAGATCAGTCGTTCAGGGAGGTCCAGGGTGGAGGGGGGCTAACGCAAGATGTAGAGAATTAAGAGCAGTGGGTTGAGGCTGAGCAAAGGAAAAAATAGCTTGAGGAAAACTTTCCTATGAGTGGACTAGTCTCTCAAGGCAGGAGATGGAAACCTGATTGTTTGAGTCACACAGCCCTGGACTGGCCCTGTTTCTGAAGAACTTGTGGTGAGCTATCCCACATGGGCATGGAGAAGCCTGCATACCTTGGAGATTTCAATTCCTCACTTGGATGACTCACTTCAAAGTGCAGGATGAATTTTAAGTTGGTGGGTTAACTGCCTGAGTGATGCTTGCCAGGACACGTGTGTCTCTGCTAAGAGGGGAAGACTTTATTGCTTAGATAGTGCTAAAGTTTCACCTGCTCCACAAGCATACCAGAAATCATCAGTTGTTAAGCTACCTCTACCCACCAGCACAAAAGAAATACAGAAAACATTACCTTCCCTCCTTCCAACCCTGGCAGCTGATGAATGTTTATGGTGCAGAAGAGACTGTTTGAAGTCATAAAATACATAGGAATGGAGGAGGGGAAGATGGTTCAGTGCCTGGGAAGACTGAGGGTGCAACTTTTGACAGTCCTATACAGCACTGTAAGAACCCCAAGAACCATTTTCAAAAAGCTCCTCCATTCAGCAGACCGAGTCACACCTATAGTTCTCCCTTTCTCCCTGCAGTTGCCTTATGTATTGTTCAGGAGAGGAATCTTCTCTGCTTACCCAACCCAGGTGAACCCTATCTTTTCATTGACCCTTAAGTTACTAGCTCACATAGCTGCTCTTGACTATTTAATCCAAGCCTGAGTCTACTCCTGGCCTGTGACTTTTTCTAGGTGCAAGGCAGAGCCTCCTTTTCTTTGAAGGCTCCGCTCTAATTCAGCTAGTATGAAAACTGATCCCAGTATAGGACCTTCATTTTCTCCCTCCCTTTTCATTAACAGCTTCTCGGAAGGCATCTCTCCAACTGCTCGCTTCCTCCTACTGGTGCTGGCAACTGATGGAAACAATTGCTTGTGTTTGCACTGGGTGGACATACTTATTAATTCCAGCACTAAACACAGAAAGGGCAAATTCTTCAGGAAATGGGGACAGTTTTCTATTACACATCTCAGTTATACTTCCACACCAGAATGACACTTTGAGGTCTGAATGGGATCAGTGTCTATGTACACTGGAACATGCCCCATTATACTCCAGAGCTTAGGACCCTGGCATTAGGACCTTATTAAGCTAGTGAGCATCTCCAGAGAAGCTGCTATAGGTATGGAAGACAGGTGAGCCAGGGCATATGTTACGATGATGGTCACTGTTGCAGTGCAGGTTGGACGGTTGGGATCTCAAACACCCTACCCTTGAAGAGAAACCAAGGTGGTAATTTGGGTTATTCCACATGGAGGACTGAGTTCAAGGGTGACATGGCTCAGAGAGGTTTATCCAGACCTCTGAAAATCCAGCTCAAACTTGGCCTGTTTGTTTCCATGAGGAGAGCATCTGCAAGCTCTTTTGCAAATCTCCCAGCAACAATGATATAAATAAAACCCTAGACTACAGGGCTGTCCTGACAACTTGTTCTGCCCTTTCTTACATGGGACTTATTCCATGTAATACTACTTATATCTACATGGAAACTCTTTTTTTTTTTTGGTGTGTGTCCTTTTTTTTTCTTTTTTAATCTTGGCAAGGAAGCAGGAAATGCTCTACCAAGCTAATGATTAATGCAAGGAATCACATCCTCACATATTGAACAAATAAATATAAGCTAATATAAATAGGAAAATACTCTTGGAATTTGTCAGTCAGTGGTCTTATTATCTTGAGCTCCAAAGCCAAAATTGCAGACTATGGTTTACAGATGCTTTTCCCCCTCCTCCTCTTTTTCCTTTTCCTTTTTCTTTCTTTCTTTCATTGTTTTTTTTTTCAAGGCAGGTCAAAGGGGCTTGTGGCTCCCTTGCTAGGAATCGCTCCTCTGACAGAAAATTCACTCCCCTTTTCAAATGAGTTTGGCAAATGTTAGTGAAAAGGTTGCTAGTAAATATTCTTTGAAAACATTTATAGGTTTCTGAGGGTGCATGAAAACTATTTGGGCTGCAGTTTACAGAACTTCTGCCCCACCAGAGACCCGGGAAATTTTTCACCATGTTTTTTGTCCCAACTACTCCTCCGTTCCCAGGATGCTTGAGACACCACTTTCTCTTGAAAAGTCCCACAGGTGAAAAAAGAAAGGGAAGAAAAAAACAAGGCAAAAAGAATGTAAAAAGGATCCATGTTTTTATCCCTTTTTTCATCTGATTATCTGAGTTTAGAGGAAATTACAATCAGTCTTCCTAGACGTTTAGGTGCTCAGCTGTCAGAGTCAGGGCAATGAGGGGTTTTATCTGGGATCATTGATAAATTGGTGCAAGAAAACTTTTCTATATACTATACTTCATTAGTTTGGGGTTTTTTTTATTTGTAGCCCCCAAGTCAGACACTTAATTTGTCTGAAAGATCTTTTCCGTAGCTTTCAAATGACACCAGTCTTACTTAGTTGAGTTTGGGACTACTCTGAGTCTTCACTGAGACTTTAGGTCAGAAGTGGGCATATTTGTCAGTACATAGCTATTCCCCGGGTCAGGCGTTCAGTTTTGGATCAGTGCTATAGAAGCAGAGGTTCCTGTGGCAGCCATCAGTGGTGAAAAAGACTGAATTTTCAAGTGCCAGCTCTATAGTCTTTCTTCTTTACTCCATGGGCATTAGGAAGGGAGAAGCTGGTGAACCTGTTCCTACTTTAGGGTTCATGAGGCTGAATTTGTGTGCCAAAATCTGTGTTTTTCATTATCAGAAAATTTTCCTCTAGATGATATTCATTCTCCCAGAATTACTCATTAAAGAAAAAAAAATCCCACAAACTACTGATTGTTCAGCAGAGAAATATTATCCAAGAGCTCCTCTACATGAGATGTTTTCATTGCGTTCCTCTCCCCCCTTTGCTGCTTTGAGTCTGTGAGTTGCACTTTGGTAAGAAGGACCTTTGGTTGCAAGTCCCTCCAGGATCTCACATGAAATGAGCACGATAGGTCTCAGCTCCCTCTTTTCTGGGCCAATTGTCAGGGTCACAGAAAACTCCCAGTACAGTTGGCAATCTGTTAGAGATCTCAGCTGGGAGGCCGTGTGAACCACTGGCCAAAGCTGCAAAAAAATTGAGCCGGTTTCAAGGTTCGAAGGGGAAGGAAAACAAAAAAAACCTTTGCTAATTCCCAACATTTCTGCTGACTCAGCATCCAAACAACTGGAAATTTCTCCTTGACTGGGAGAGATGTGTCCAAACATAAAGCCTGGACCTGGACACACTTTTGTGTTGTAAGTTTGTAACCAGACCTCCACTCTGCAGTTGGCCCCAAGCCAGTACTCACAAAGCAGAATGAAACCCCTCTTTGATTGTTTAATACAGCCCGGGAACTAGAGCAGAGCTGGACACAGCCATGGTTTTGGATGGGAATATCAGGGGTGAAAGAGTACACCCCGCACTGGGCAATAATGCCAAGGGGCAGCGAACAACATTTTGGGGTCATAATTACTCACATTCAGGGAAAACCCAAGGGTCTGCTTCAGCCAGGGACTCACCTTTCTGTTCTTCACAGCTGAATCAGGGTCTCCAAGCAAGACCCAAGTCTTCTCAAATTCTGGTGTGAATGTTGTGGATTCAGCAGAACTGTGCTCAGACTTTGCGCTCCGAGAGATTTCCATGTCAGTAGTTTTGCTAATTCAGTCCTTTTTCTACACTTCCCTCAGAGCCCTCTCCCATAAGTACTCCATCTGCTCTAAGAGCCTGGGCTGCTGGGGTTGGCCACGTAATCAATTTACCATCCCCAAGCTTGGCTGACTTTGATAAAGAGGATTTAGGGGGTTAATTTGAGCCCTCATATTTCTGAGAGGACGCTATACTTAGGAAACTTTCTGCATTGCACTTCAGCACGGATTAGTTGTTCTGCTTCCCATAAAACCTTATGTCTGCCAGCTTGCCTAGGATTAGAACTAAAATGGAGTGTGTAGATCCCATTGCCACAAATAGAGCTTCTGCAATAGGGCTGCTTTGCTTGGGATATGAGCCAAAGTTATAAATATTGAGGGCCTGATTTTTCGGCCCATCACAGTTGCAGTATATATATATATGTATGTATGTATTTATATATATATACACATACATAGATATGTGCTTATGTGTGTGATACTTCACACCCATGGTCACCCTGAATGCACACAAGCAAATTTTTCATGCTGTCCTTGAAAACTTCGTATACCAGGACAGAGCCATGCTACTATTAGCGATGTTTTGGAACACAAATTAAATTAAAATTTTTGTCCTCAGTGAGAGAGACAGCGTTTTTAACTCTCAAAGGACACATCTTTCTGTAGTGTGGCTTTGTGTGACATTCACAAGGAAAGATCACCTGGAAACCTGCTTGAAAAGGAGACTTTTCCATTTTATGGTTTCAAATGATACCTCTAGCAGTGGGTAACTGCTGTCTGCTTGCCCTGAGGGGAGGGTCTTCCCTAGGAATACAGAAGGAAAATGTCAGAGTCAGACTAGTCAGCTTGTTACTCAAAGCCTGTTGTCTCTTCCTTTGGCTTGTTTGTAGACCTTGATTAAATCTTGAAAGGGGCACAGCTGTTCCTGGTACTAACTGCCAATCTCCTCGTTAAATGAGCAACATTGATTCTTTGTGTTGGTTATGTTACTGCTCATGAAAGATGGTGAATAGGCTGCTTGCCAACGGAGGTCCACAGACATGAAGGCTGGTGGTGCAAACACTCTGCAGCATGTCTTGAAGAAGCCAGTCTGTGAGGGAAAAGAGCCATCAGGGCCTTGAGGTGCTGCTGGTCATGGGCCGACTGTGATCTGGCTAACTTAGCTGGAAAATGGTCCTGAGGGACTCAGTGTCGAAGGCAGGAGAGAGAGGACCAGCGCAGAGAAGTTCAAAACCTCCATTTCTGACACTCTCCGAGCCTGGTGACCACTCTGAATGGCTGTTGGGGCTGCACGGACACGTGGGTGCTGCTGAGAAGCAGAATTACTCCCCACCTCTCTGAATTCCCACTGTCCTGAACAGGACTGGGATGAAAAATCATCTCTACTTTCCTGCAGCCTTGGAAGGTAGGAAGTGGAGACAATGCATGTGAAAAAGCACCCAAAGCAGAAACCTGGACAGCTGCTGTAACCACAGGCAGAAGCAGAGAATCCTCTCCTTTTGCAGCCCAACCTCACCTTCTCTTGCAGACTATGGTAGTCCAAAAGCCCTGCCATTGCAAAATCCCAGGCATAGGTGGAAGGGCACGAAGATAGATTGTTTTTCCTTTATAAATCCACAGTGGTAACACCTAAAAACCCCAGCCCAAAGCTCAGAAGGCCCCTATGGAGGGTATCATGTAGATAGGTCAGAGCAAAAACAACTATGCCTGACACTAAAAGTTTTTGAATTTGAGAGGCTATTCCATGCATCTGTATTAAATCTGCCCACTTCTTGCTGTGTGGGTCATCCTCGTGCCAAGTTCTCCTTGTAAATCAGGAGCAAAAAATATACTCCAGGCTTGGTGCCATGCAGTGAAAACACATGTCTTGTCTGTACATAATTGTACAGAAACTGGAGCCTTTTATTTTCCGTGAGAACAGGCCCCTGACAATCAAATCCTGTCTTTGCGAGACACTTATCTGGCATCTCGTCACATAGTTTCTGAGTATTTCGTATGTCTGACTCTACCTTCTCCTGCAAGGCTGCGAGGTGCTGTTGGTTTTTTGCACTGATGAATTCTTCGCAATATATATACTTTTTTATTATTGTCCTTCAAAAATGCTTATTAATTTCAAATAACATCGCTCATGTTGAATTTCTTAGGTAAAAAAAATAAATTGGTCTGACATCTGAAAAATTATTGCTGTTTTTGTTTTGAAACGTTACACAGATGTATCTATATTTAACTTTTCTTAAATAGAGATAATACTTTTCTCTTCTCCCCACCTTTTTCCAAACCGTGAAAATTAAACAAAAAGGCTTATTTTGGACTGGATGGAGTATTTATATTTGACCTCCCAATAAAACGGCTTTTTGTTGTTGATGCTTTACTGGAAACATTTCAGATTAATCCCAGTCTACATACTTTTAATGTAGATTTTTAAGCTTGGCTTAGAAACCAAAACATTTTTTCATCTTTTTATCACCTATTATATCAATGACGCTTGTGGCATAGGTGATTTAAATTCCTTACCTAAGGTCACACAGGGCAGTGGTGACAGAGAGCTGCATGGAGATCTCCCAGTCCTAGGGTACTGCAAGAAAGTGCACGAACTGGGACTCACCCTTCTCTTCAAAGCCTCTCCAATTATCTCCTCACTCTGCAAACCAAGTGAAATTCTTTTCAGAACTCACCCAATGAACTGGACCGTAAGAACTGGTGCCAAGGATTTTTCATGTTTTGAGATATTCTTTCTTTTATTTATTTTTTTTTTCTGGGAAATTATCTTTCATAGAGTTAGGACACTCTCCCCTCTCTCCTCCCTTCCCTGCATATTTTCTGTTTCTGCTTTTTTTCACTGTAAATCTGGAAGATTTCTGATTTGAAAAGCATATTTTCTCTTCGGTTAGGAGCGGGTAGAGGTCTGGCAAGCTTAGCCTTGCCATCTGCCCTGTCAGTGAAAACTCTTGCACTTCCAACTTAACCCATGGAGGTGACCTTCTGCCACCCTCTCCTTACTTTAGCATGAGATTTGGGGGCTGTTACTGCATATAAAGCAGACAGGCCTGGCTTCAGCTCTCTCAGGACCACATCCACAGAGGTGAAACCCACAGAAGTCAGGAGCCTAAGTGCTCTACGTATGCCTAAATACCTTTCTGTGGCTGGACCCAACGCAGCTGCTGACGGCAAGAAACCCTGCCTCTGCTTTGTAGCTGCTCTATTCAGTGTCCTGAGCAACCCCCTGCTGAATTTTCCCACCCCATGGAGGGAAATGAAATTCTTTGTCAGAGCCGGGAAATCCCCAGAATGGCCTTAAACCACGTTTTTCAAAACGCAGTCGACACTTTGCAGTGTGCTCTGTTCATGCCCACGCGTGCACACGCACACAGCAGCTTGCTGCTCAGTCCTCCCCAGGGACAGCTGTGAGAGTCTATTTTACAGTAGCTCTCATATGGTGGTTAAAAAATGGCTCTCACAGCCCCTCTGAGGCTTCAGAACCTCCTTCTGGGCTAACACCAGCACCCTTTGAAAGCAGCAAGATACACACATTTCCTTGGTCAAAACCATTCCCTCTATGTCATCTTCCACCCTGTTTACTCACTGCAGCTCTGAGTTGGACACACTAAGTAGTCTGGAAGGGCCAGGCAGATAACCCACCTCCTTTCCCAGATGTTTAAGGGAAGATTTGCAAGCTTTTGCCAGAAAGCAATCATTCCCAAGTGGGAATGATAGGCCACCTCCGCCAGGTACTCCAGGGGTCTGGATGACCGTGGTTCCTCAGGAGTATGGAGCTGGGTCGCAAGGTGACCTGGTGCCGGTCCCCTTAGGTGGACTCTCTGGCTTGCTTCCCACTTCAGTAAAGGTTGAAGGCTGTCCTGCATCTCTGTCAAACACTGGGTATAACCATGGCATGGGGTTGGTTTGCAAGCCCCCCTGCCTCCCTCCCCATCCCTCTCCTGGTGGGACAGCACTGAGGCTGTACCATTGGAGCGGGCTGGGGGCACACAGGTGGGGATTGCACAGTGCCAGTGACCATAGCCCTTTCTCAGTGCCTCAAGAAGGTGCAAGCACAAGAGGTGGGTGCTGACCACAGTCAAGTGCCATTCACCTGCTCAAGCTGTGAGCTTCCAGCTGGTGCAAGGGAGATGTCTGAGGAGCACTAAATCAACCAGCTGGGCTAACAAACAGGTGGGATCCATGTGGCCCTTCGAGCTATGTAACAGTGCTTTGAAGTTTTCTGCACAAATTCAGGCACCAGGACCCTGTGCAACACTGGTTCTGACTGGCAAAAATATTTCAGATGCTCTGACAGGTTCAATAAGAAGCTCAGGCTCCACAAAATACCATTGCCTGTAAATTCTGGCCTTCTCCAATTTGGTACAGGCTTTCCCTGTACCAGCCACTTTGCCGACCTCCTCTGGTTTTGCACCGGTTGTGTGCCCTGAAAAAAAGGATTTGGGAAGGCAGTTGTGTAAATGGGATTGATCTGAGGAGGGGCAGTGGAGCGGGGAGAGGGGCAGTGTTTTAGCAGAGACATGGGGTGAAGCTTCCCCCAGCGAAAAGCAGGCTGGGAAGTGATGCCATATGCATCCTTGAGATGAATGAAAGTGCTTTCCCACCTGTGCTCACCTGGATGTTGCCTAAAGATCCAGTTGAGGCGAGAGCCAAAGTTTAATGAGAAGAGCACGTGGGCTGCCAGCTGGGTCAGGAACCGTTCCCATGGTCACATGACGTTTACAGGACAAAGCAAGAGACGTATATTTGCTGCAAATGTCCGAGAACAGGAAACGAGTTGAACCGGGAAGGGGGGGAGGAGAAAGAAATGGCAGCCAGGAAAGAGGCTTGGCTTTGGTTTGAGGTACCACAACCTCCAAGAGAAAGATGGTGAACCGGGGCTTGCATTGGTGTGAACAGGTAGGACCATGCTCCCCTCTCCAGCCTGAAGCAGGGGAGAAAAGATATGTGATGGTGCCTATGAGGCTAATGTTGGGGGTATTTAGGTGTCAAAACTCTCTGTGGGGGCAGGTGGAGGCACTCGGCACCCTGCCCAAGCCTGAAGGGAGGCTCACCATAACTCACAGCTGGCACGAAATGCCCCTGTTCCTGTGATGAGGATACAGGAGCTCAGAGCAGAGGGCAGTGCGTTGTCCAAAGGCAGGCAGCGAGTAGACCTCCAACGAGAATTGCCCATTTTTCTGAATCCCCCCGCCAAAAAGTCACATTTTAATGAGGACGTTGTGCTCTCCAACCCTACGCCCACTCCTTCCTAATCTACATCACTGAAGATGCTTGTACCAATCTGTCCCAGTTTGTCCTCTTCCCTCTGGAGACCTGCTCACGGGTGGCTGCAGAGAAAATCTAGTCCTGTCCTCCGTAGGGATTTCTCCTGTGTCTGCAGTAAAGTTTCAAGGATTCACTTGCCCTCTGGCCCAAAGATTTGGACACCTGCCTGCAGTACTAAGAGGCACTGGCTGGGATTTCCCCAGCAGCCCACAGGAGTCAGGTGCCCAGACTGCCTGCAAGGAAGGAGTGCCTCAATTCCTCAGGCTCCCTTCAAATCCTCTGAGAAGAAGACAAAGGCTGCCCGGACCAGGTGTCCTGTTGGCTCCAGCACGCCCAAATCCAACCCCCTGTCGGCTGAGGGGATGCAGAAGCCATTGCTGCTGCCGGCAGCCAGCTGAAAACTGCTGATGTCCCCAGCCTGTCTGCAGATGTGCCTTCCTCTCACTCCTGGACCTTTCCAGACTGGTTGAGTTTGTTGGGTTTTGGTGTGGTTTACACAGATTCTTTGGGAAAGTTTCTCACACCAACTTGCCCCTAAGTTCCCATACAAAAAAAAAAAAAAATCCTGGCATTACACTTGCCAGAAACTTTTAGCTGAAGTAAAAGCCAGTAGCTGCTGCTTTTCTTTTTTTTAAGTGGTTGTTTTAATTTTAAAAAGATAAATAAATTCAAAGGCACCAGTCCAGGCACTGGTTTTAATTTCTGGGAGGAGAAAAAAACATCTGAAATCACTACCAGTTTTCTTTTTCCCCTGAGACTTGTAACTTAAAGTGACCAAAATGATTGCATTTTTTGACAATGAGCAGAACGATATCCTCCAGGCATTCAGAACAAGAACCTTTCTGGACCATCCTGAATTAAGATCCCTGCTTGCAGCTGTGAATTTGGTGCTAAGAAATATCTAACAAGTAGATTATACCTTCACCACACCCCCACCCCCCACCCCCTTTTTATTTTAACATGAACTTTACTGTGAAAGTAGGTAGAAATGAGTTCTGGACAAATAGACAGAAATCCTCCCTGGAGTCAATCTTTGGGCTTTGAAGGAGAAGAGACTCATAAAGAAAGTCTTTGGGTCCATCTCTAAAATTAAATGGCAGAAACTGCTCACACGTATGGAAGACTTTACACCCAAAAGTTTTGGCCCAGAATGTTTTCTTTTTCTGTTTAATTGTTGTATTTCTATTTCACCATTTTTAAGTGGCTTGCAGCTGACACACCTCTGCCAGTAAGCGAGTGCAGACAGGAGTCACTGTTTTATATAGATCTGTCCATAAAATCATGGAACTGACTTTTGAAATTTCTTGCCAAAGAGGAGGAAAGTTCAGGGGAGGGTAGGAGGAGCTGACAGAGGAAAGGGCAGAGGACTCTCCAGTCTTCCTGACCCCTTTGCTGAGACTTTGTGCTGAGAGTCTGATTTTTAGAAGATTGACTGGATGGGTGATCTTACGGAGGTGGTGTGAGGACTGCTCCTGATGAGGCTGTAACAAGTGGAGGTTTACAATGGCCAGGCTGAATACAGCAGAATGAAAGCTTCAGTCAGTTTTGCACCGTCTGATATGAGTTTGCCTGGTTTGGGAGAGAGAGGGTTGACTCCTGTGAGTGTACAGCCAAATGTCTGTCCTTCGCCTGCTTGTTGTGCTCCAGCTCCAAGCACAGCCACTGAACATGCTGTGCCATTTCTAATGACGAGCAAGTATCTAGCTGCTCTTTAAATCAGGACTCTCAGGCCTGTTCCTTCCCAACAAGGGATTTCCTAGAATTTCACAGCAAGAAATGAAGCAGAGGCATTTCTGGGCTTTGCAGCTCTTGCCACCTGCAGCTCCTGGGCTTCACCCCATGTTGCCTCAAAGAGGAGGGGGGCCCACTAAGGAACATGGCATTTCACCCAAGTCTGGCCCAAACACAGGACACGTTCAGCTCCCAGAGTAAAATTTAGGTCCATTTCACAGGAAGGCATGCTCAACTGCAATACAGCATATGTTTGGCTGGCCAGGTTGAACTCTGTGGAGGTAAAAAGCAAGGCAGAAATGCCAGTAATTCTAGCTTTGCCAGTGATGCCCTGTGGCCCCGAGAGTCTAAATCTGCACCTGACCAGACATCTTTGATAAGGACACATCTTTGCATGAGTTACAATGTTTACAACAGCTTCCAGACGTGTTTTTTTCCTGAGCTTTGCAAGATGCATTTATCTCACCGAGAGGAGTTTTAGCAGGCTGGCAATGCGCTTGGGCAGGACTCTCTCTTGCCCCTCTTTTTCTTCCTGAATTATTTTGTAGGATTGGGTGGGGGTGTTGTAGGTAGGACTCAATTAACTCAGAACAAGATCTCATCTGCTCTGGTAACATAGCTTCCAATTTATTGAGCACTGAAGCACCCTTTCAAATCTTTTGTATTAAATAAAAAGAGCAATAAAACTGCTGGGGAAAACCCGTGAATATCGGGTCTTTGCTGAGACTCTAATCTGGGTAAAAGGGCTGCCCGTACGATTTGGTGAGCTGAAGGCAGTTTTCTTTTTTTGAGCTGCCTGGCTGATTATGCCTGCATCGAGGCAGGGAGTGCTCATTGCTGCTGCCAGCAATGCTGCTCAAGGGCTGTGAAGGCAATACACCCTGCCGACTGCCCACCACTGAAAGGGTCTGGTCCCAGCCAGGAGGTGACAGTCACTAGCTGCCTTAGGTGGGCAGCATCTGGGTCTGCAGTATGTGCCGTGTGTGCTCTGAGGACTGGGGAAGGTGCAGGCTTGCATGCCGCTGGCCCCTGACGGACTTCAGGAGGAGGCAGGCAGGCATGCACACAGCTGAGCTACCCTGAAAGCCACAGCCTTCAGAGATGGGCCTGACACGTGCTGTGGGCCTTTTCCTATCCTCCTGTGTCCCCTGCTGCTGCTTGCTTGCAAACTCCTTCACAAGACAGAGGAGGTGGAGGTAGATCTGAAACTAAACCCATCGCCCTGTCCTGAAAAGATAGGGAAGCTTTGCTTGCGTGTTACCAAAGTAACCAAGAAAGCAACCTCCTGACACTGCCGTGTGAGTCCTCAGCTGGTTTTATAGCCTTTTGGCAAGGTCCTTCCTACCAAACGATATTACCAGAGCCCGTGAGCAGAGCCGCTCTAATGAGGAAAACTCCTGCTTTCTGCAACTACTCATGTCATAAGTGGCAATTTTATGGCTAAATCAGAAGACAAAAAAACAAGGGGAGAGAGGGAGAAGAAAAAAACCTCTCCGTTTTAAAATGCAGCCAAAGAAATCTGCAGGAATCTACTGCTGCCAATTATTTTAACAGCTCCAACCTGTTTCCCCAGCAGAAGGAAAAAAATAAAAATACCCCCTCCAGCCCCTCCTTCCCTGTCCTTTGGGAAGAGAGGGGTTTGGATTAGCTTTTCAGAATGAAAACAAACACATCGGGGCTTTTATAGAGCCAAGCTGTTCCTGCGTCTTGAGAGCGGAGCGAGAAAAGATCTAACAGGTGCTGTGTGATTTTATATGGCAGCGTCGCAAGAGGCGCTGGTTCTTGCTTGTGAAAGGAGGCTTTCTTTGCCCTTCAGCTGGTGCCCTCCTCTATGTCCGGAGCTGATGGCTTTAGTATAACAACCTATGGTGGTTATTTAAGCTCCAAGCAGTGCCAGAAGGCTAAGTTTGTGTCTGTCACGTTCCTTCCCCCCTGCCAAAGGCGGGTCCTGGGGTGATGGACTCCCTCAATGGCTGGTGAGACTCCTGCTCCACTCCATGCCCCACCGTGGGCGCTCCAGGGGGACCTCGATACAGCTAGACTCAGGGCTAGAAAATCAGCTTTCCCAAACAACCCAGCCCTATCAATCCCCCAAGCTCAGGTGGTCGTGGAGGTAATCCTACAAAACAGCTGCTGAGTGTAGCCCAGCCCTTCTCAAAGTCCTGGAAGCGAGTTGCATTTCATGTCATTATGCAGTAAGAGCCATGCATCCTACAGTGACAAATGGCTCTGAAACTGCCATGAGCCCTGAGCAACCTCGGGACAACAAGTCTTCCTCCACAGCAGATGGGGAAGACCCTGGATAGAGAGGGGCCAACCAGCAGCAAAGTGGAAAAGTTTTCAAAATCCAGTGACATATAAATGTAAGCACTGACGTCATTTCCAGGGAGTCCCAAATGAACCCTGCAGGCCCTGGCCCTGCCTTGCAATTTGCTAAGCAAGGAGCTACAGAGGCCTCTGCATCCTTTGGAAGAGAGACGTAGCGTGTGATCGCATCCCCGTGACACACGGCTACCAGGCAGAAGTGACGCAATGGGCATGGAGGAGGTTGAATCGCAACCATTTTAGAGGGTCTGCTGGGACAAACGTTTGAACTGAGCCACATTTGGGGCTGGCCTTTTATTGTCTTGTTGTTCTTGCCATAAAAATAACCTCCAAATTAGCCCCAGCTGTTAGCAGGTTTCATCATTAAAATTTTGTTTGGTATCTGAGAGGAAGGAAATAAGCCACTTAAAGAACAATACTGCATTTTTTCTTTTCTCCCTCTCCTTCACCCCCACCCCCCCCCTCCCCAACATACACCATGATGTCTAGACCTGTGTTTCTCCATTGGGGTTGGTGAACTACTGTCAGATAAGACAGTAGACACCACTCCACAAACTTTTATTTCTTTTAGGAACGATTCCCTTCCTCCTTGACACGCAATTCTCATGCACACAAGCAAAGGAACAAATGCACTGAGGGAAAATTTAAGCTATAAACAAACCTTCAAAGTTTAGTTGCATTTTTACTTGTCTGGAAATGTGGCAATACCACGCAAGGCTGGCTGTTGTTGTACAGATCCACTAACCAGACTAATAGAGTGCAGATCAGCAGCAGGGAACATATGCAAGCCACTCAGCTATGCATCCAGATAAATATGGAAGCCCTTTAGCACCTGGCTTTCTAGCAGCCCCAGTATCCTCTTAAGCTGCACCATACTTGGGAGGGTAGAGAAGCCGTCAGCAGAGGCAGGAGCATGCTGCTCTAATTAAGCTGGTAATCTGCAATATGTTCTGCTTTTCCCTTGTGCCTTTTGACACCAGGAAGGGAAGATGGGGAGGCATGGACTATGCTCTGCTGCAACTTTGTCCTCTGCCAAAAAAGGGTGCAAGTCTTGCGAACCATCTCAAGGATTGCAAGAGGAAACAGGAGGTGCTGTGGGGCTGATAGGAACATCCAAGCCTTGGAGCAATTCATCTGGGGATTTTCTGCGTGTTCCTGGGAAGGATGTTAGCATTGTAAATGGCTTTTGTCCTGTTAGGCTGAGTTGCCACTCAGTCCAGCTCTTTGCAATGGGGCCCAACTGGTTTGTTGCTAACTAATCATCAGGGTGGGTATTTTCTGGCAGCATTAAAGCAAATTCTATCGAAGTGATGGATCCATCTTGCCATGCTTGACAGTGGATTTTGCTTGAGATCTTGTGACAATTTCATTGTTGATTGTTGTTATTAAAACAGAAAGTATTTGTGGAAATGTATTGATTTCAGAGAAAAGTGTCTCTTACCCGCAACGGCAGATGTGGTCAAAAAAGGAGGGAGTAAGTGCTCATTTGAAGTGGGGAGGTTCAGCCTCAGATTCTGGCAGTGTTTTGCTGGTTTTCTGTGTGCAAACCAGGGTCGTTTCACCTTGGTGCTTTTAGAAGTGGTCCCTGTTCACTGACAGCACCTGCTGGGTGGCTCTGCCCCCTCAGCTGAACAAGGCCACATAAAGAGCAGACTCGACTGAAGAGGCAGAAGTCTGTGGCACAGGGATAAGATGAATTTTAGGGGCCAGAGAGAGCTAAAGCAGCTTGTTACTTCTTTAGAGACAACGCGCTGGTGCACCTGCCCCAGGGAGTCTCACCCTTGTTGCCAAACAGAGGCTGTGCTGGGTGGTCACTCCACTAGTCTGTCCTTGCATGCAAGAAATAAGAGATTTTACTCACTCTGCCCCACAGTCCAATGAATTTCTGGGCATGCAAACTTTAAAAGTGAGTAGGAACCCGCTCAGGAGCCATCTAAACATGTGTTTTCCACAACACAGATCAGTGCTCTGCTCTCCAGGAGCAAGGTGGGAAATTCGGTGAGGGGCAGGAGGCAGTGAGGGCACTCACTGTCTCTTGACAGTGTTTAAAACGTCCCAGCTTCATTCCACACTGCAGTGAAACCTTGTTTCTGAAACCTCAGCACTTCTTTGTGAAATGACATTCTTGGTCTGCAGCCAGCCCAAAAAGACGGTCTCTGAGGTTATCATTTCAACTTCAGCCCAGAAATGATCAGGGAAAGGAAAAAAAAATCCATTACTGCTTGACAGCTGGATTTGACTCTGTGTGGAACAGGTTGGTGGGCTAAGGCCAACTGGAGCAAAATAAAATGCTTTTTTTCTTCCCAACAGATAGTAGTTGGCAGAAGCCAAGGGCTGAGAAGAGTGCAAAAAGACCTATATCACCCCCAAAAAATTGATTTGAAATATGCATCTATCCCCAGATACAAGTCCCATGCCACCCCTGATACACCCCATCACTATTGAATGGAAATATCCTACTATTAATGTAGTAGGCAAACAAAGAATTGAGGACTAGAAGAGGCAGCTGGGTCACTGAAGCCTGGTTTCCTGCTATTCCTATAGCAGGGAACTACTGCATATCGTCACTTTCACAACTGGATCTTAGTTGCAGGGGCTATAGGTTCTCAAATATCACAGCAATGCTCCCATGAGAGTACCAGGACAACAAAACCCTGTGGAAGGCCATGTTTGTTTGGTTTTTTTCCCTAACCCTACCTACAGCTATTTGGAGGAAGTTAGAGTTTTCCCTAACTTCCCAGTTTGAACTTGACTAGCTACCAATTTGAATCAAGCTTCTTCGGGGAGGACATTTTAAAGGGCAAAAAAAGAAGACATATTTCCTCCCTACTTTTCTCCAAGTTTCAGATAAGATGAGCCATCTTTCCCGGGACACTCTCTCAGCAATATGACCCATAGTGTATGTGTAAAGGGAAAGCATAAAATCAGGTCATGTATAAGGAAGCATTTCCCCATGATATCCTCTCAGCAATCACTTGTTTAGGAACCTTTCAAGCTAGAGGCTGGATTTAGACTGTTGTATTAATTACCAATGGACTTGTTCTCCCAAAACTTGTCTGGCTTTTAATCCACTTCTGCCTTTGATTTCCAGAGTAACCTGTGGCAATGAGTCCCACAGCATTCATTTTAAACGTCTGTTTAGAGAAACCCAGAAGATTGGAAAAAATATTTTTTAAAAAGTTGCTTTGGTGGTGTCCAGTGCTTATAAACAATCAGGTATTTGCATCTCCAGTGGTCTACCTCATCCCCCCAACCCCCAAGAGCTTAGATGAACCCAAGCTGTGGACTGGGATCCAGAAGGAGAGCTAAAGCTCAGTTTTAGGATTCAGGATTTAACAATTCTTTGCATCCCATAAAGAGCAGAAGCAGCTGCAAAGCTGAGCTTCAGATGTGAACTTGCAAACTTTCTGAGACCTGGGATTTAAGTGGAACTCACAGCCCACTTCAGGTTTGCAATGCTGCTTTTCTCCCATTGCTGGTGCTGTTCTTGCCTGCTTCTGTAACTCTTGCACTTGAGCATGTACAGATAACAAGGGATATAATAGTAAAAGCAGAATGGTTTATAGACCTATACACATTCATATTTCCCCCTAAAAAAAAAAAAAAATGCTCTGATAATAGATGCCAGCCCTCTGCTGAACTCCAAAACATCTTTTTGTGAAATGAGTCAGAAATCTCCAAGTCTTAGGTGGATGCTAGATCTCCAGGAAGATCTGGGGGAGCTGAGGAAGGTAGTATTTGGCTGTTTTAAATACACCAGAAGAATGGTTTGATTTGATTTGGTTTTAGACTATCCTTTTCCTTCTGGCAATGTTCACTGATCCTGATATACAGGCTACACCACTGAGCCTGATGAAAATGGGTCAAATAAGTTGCAACTCTGGGAAACACCTATGCTCCGAACTGTAACCTTTTGCATTTTCCACTGTTCTTTTCAACCTTTTCTGCCATCTGGGTGGGATGTGAATTAGTCCTGGAGAACAGAGCAGACCCATCCAACAGTTCATGTCAGACAGCTTGAAGTGACAAGCTGATATTGAAAAACAGCATATGGAAGACCTTAATGTGTGGAGATTTATGGAGTTGCCTCTGAAACAAAGTAAGAAACACATCCCCCTCACCCACCTCCTCCTTTCAACAGTTTCCCTCTTGCGTGGTCTGAAGGTCTGATCCAGCCAGGAGACAAGTTCTTGGGAGGCGAGTTAATTGGAGTGGACTCGGCCCCTGCAGCATCCTCAGCACCTGCCAGGATGTGCTTACTGCCTTTTCCTAAATCTGGGAATAAGATAAATGATCCATCTCACGGGGCAACTTTGAGACATTTGTTGCTTCCATGGGAAGCGCTTCACTTGCTTCTTTCTCCCCTGGCCTCCAATGAAAAGCAAAGCAATTAATAAAGTGTAATTAATGAAAGACAAAGAAGTATGGGACAGGTGTAGAAAAGGGTGGGCATTGAAGGCTTTCTGTATAAATCACGTGGGGCCAACTTTCCTGACCTTCCAAGTCACATACTAAAACTCTCACACATGCAGGAGCCACAAGGCATGCACAACTTAGATCAGAAAGTTGGAGATTGGGCAACATCAGTGATGGTGAGACTGGTGAGACATGACCAGAGCTCCACAGGGATCCATCAGTCCTTGGAGGAGCAAGGCCATGGATCCAGAGTGCTAAGGTGGTGTGGGCCAGGACCAGCAGCTCATTTCCTTTATTGGCTGGAGGATCTGATTACCCAATAGGACCTGCACCAGCTGCAGCATGGAAACATTAGCTCCTGCGCAGCAGCTGCTTGGATACGAGTGTCCTGGTAAGAAAAGGTTCCCACTCCTCTTCTGCTACACACCCATTTCATAGAGTCTTGATTAGAAAGAGTTTAGCTTCCATCTTCCACTTAGGTACCAGGAGTCATCATCCTTTTCAGTTTCTCCAGTTGCTTCTTTCCTTTAAAAAAACACATACATATCAAGAAGGTAAAGCATATATTTTCTGTCTTTTCAGGGCTCCAGCTGCAAAAAAGACACCTCAGCCTCTCACTTTCTCCACCTTTTTTTTTTTTTAGAGCATTGGTATGTAATCCTTTTACTTTTGGTGCAGAGCAGCTCTAACTCTTTAAGGACCCTAATGTTGAAGGAGACAAGCAGGCATTTCAGTTGTAGTGCTTTGCTTTTCTGGTCTTATGTCTTGCCAGTTCCTTTTGGGAAGGGGAGTACTGGCTTTTTGTTCATTTAAAATCAAACTTATTCAGGTTGAAATTGTCTCTTCTGTTTGTAAAAAGAAAGATAGGAAGCATTTGCATCTTGCTATGAAAGAGGAAGGCTGCTCACATATGCATGTCTGAATGCTCTATAATCTGAGCATTTGGTCTTTTTTCTGAAATATGATGTTTTTGTCTTAGCCAAAAACATCCCTGCCTCATACTTTTCCTCCTTAAGAAGCTTTGAGTATTTTCAACCTCATCTGTGTTTACTCTTGTAGCCTGAACTGAGCCCTTTCCACTGATTACCCGTAGTGATTAAGGTTAAATTTCAGCTGATTTGCATCACAAGATGTGCCACTGAATAATCCTGAGCTCTTTTAAAGTGCAGACACCACCTCCATGCAGTACAAGTGGGATTTGAAGCTTGCAGCCCCTTTGTAGGTGTTTTTAGTTTGCAACAAAGAAATCTGGAACAATTATAGGAAAACAAATGATGCTGAAGCACAATCCTACCTGTTCAGTTTAACTATGCAGTAAGTCTTTAAACTTCTATTTCTTCCATGTGTTTATCTTCTTTCCCCATACCCCCATTAGGTTTGTGCTAGTCAGAATTAACCCCACCTGTCTGCAGGAGATGAATGAATTTCCAGCATGCTCACTCAGCACTCCACACTTTCCACTGAAAAAGCCCTTGAGACTTAGTGACAGAGCAGTCAGCAATGCTATTAAAACATATAAAATATCTGTAAAACATCTTCCTCCTAGAAGCTGACAAGGTGGGTTCTCCTCATCTTATTCTATTTGAGGCCATGTTGTGGTACCATATTAGCCTGGGAAAGTAGGTGTCTCCATGCACTTGAAACTGAATTTCTAACCCATTTGGGCTCAGGAATATCCTGGGATATATATATTGACACCCTGGGGTAGGGCCAATACTCAGGAAAACTGGGAAATGTGTTTGCTCCTCAGCTTCAGGATTTTGGTGGTCCAAGTTAACCAAGTTGTCAGTGCTTTGTGATATTTAATGCGTTTTCTTGCACATTAACCACCTTTTACGGGTGGGAAAATTATAGGCAGCTCCTTACACCGGCTGCTGGAGGCAAGATCCTTTCCTGGATGGGCCTTTGATCTTTCATTAAACCTGCTGGTGAGAGCTCACAGTATGCGATGGTGGCAGGTGAGGTCAAACGAGGCTGTGGACACTGAGTGAGCAGTGGGATACTTGAATGGGTCTGTCTTGTGGGACTGCAGCCTCCTCTTTTCTCTCCCATCCCACCGAGGCAGTGATCCTTTCCCAGTATAACTTTTCCAATGGCTCCAGTTGCTGCAGCCACAAGGATAAAGGGGAGCTAATTCTGGGTGCTGAGGAATGGAAAGAGAAATAAGCACTGGACAACAGTGCCTCTATTCAGAGGAGACCAGTAGGTGATAGGGAAACTTGAGTATGGCAAGAGATACTGTGTACACTGGTGTATCTCCTTTGATTTCTGTATATAACTTAAATCAGGAGAGGACCAGGGCAAAGACGGGGGGGAAAGGGAAGGAAGGAGCAGGCGTGACTGAGTCCATATTCATGGCTGAGAGGCAGAAGTAGAACTCAGGGCTCCCAATTGTGACAGCCCCCTGCTGCCTTCCCTTGAATTATTGCCTTGATTAGCATGATGTCTTGCCCCCGGCAACCATGTGGCATTGAGTCTATGGAGGAAAATATATGAGTGTTGAGAATAATTGGTTCTTTGATATTAGATTGCACAAAGGTCAAAGTGTAGTGGGGAGAGCGAGACAGCTGAAAAGTCACATTCCCTGCAGGCGCTGTGGCACTGACCTCTTGTGCCTGCAAAAACTGGGAATCACAGATAATCTGTTGCAATGCCATGGCTTCTTGCACTGGGGGACTGCGAGATCTCAGTGCAAACACTGTGGTTTCTCAGCTGGCAACACTGGAGCTCTTTGTAGTGCCAGGTCAGGTTGTGTATGGGGGGAGTTAGATAAGGTTTCATGTTATGTGATCTGTCTTGTTGCATTATTCTAACAAATTAGTCACTAGAAAGCCGCTCTGCTGTCTGTCTGTCTGTCTATGCACCACCCTGAGGACATCTCTCTCTTCCCCTGAACTCTGGCAGCTCTGATTTACTTGGGACAAACCTGGTAACTGTGAAGGATCTTGCTGATTACGTTTGTGGGTTCTGTGGAAACCCTGTAGTTCAGTGCCCCTCGCTCATGTTTCCATCAGCCATGAATTTCTTAAAAAGCTGAAGAACTTTTCAAACTACTGACCCCAAGCCTCTCAACATGGAGCTTCATCTGACATGAAAGGATTTGCATCCACAATTTCCCTCTTTTAGTAGCACCTCCCATCCTCAGAAGGGCTCAAGTCTTCAAGATAGGGCTTCTTTTCTGGAGGGTTCTACAGGAGAAGTCACAGTAACCAAACAATGAGAATTCAGATTCATGCCCAGAAGACTCTGAATTTACATGAAAAGTGGGCAGCAGAGATGTGCAGAATCCGTCCAGAAGGAGGTGATGCTACATACAGTACCTGACACACTGCAGCCAGTAGCTAATAATAAGTAACCGAGGTCCTTTCTAATAAGAGGACTTGTTGGCGAAAGCCTTACTGTGGGCTGTAGGCAGATTCTGCTTTACTTTGCTGCATCTTAGCAAGCTCCTCCTTGATACATTGGGTAAGTAATTTAGCTGCTTAGTGTATTTGCCCCATTTATGCTGTGGTGATGGTGAAGTGGAAGATGGATGGTGAAGATGCATTGCTTCTGCATTAAAGTGACAAGGAGAATTAACGTTCAGGCACTCAAATCCTACAAAGCAATGGCTAAAAATGTACCAGGTTTTCTAGTGTGAGATAGAGTCTCTCCACTACCCCGTTTCTTGTGCAGACATGTTATGTCCCAAAGCCTCCACAGAATTATTGTAGCACTTTCCTTCACAGACAGGCTCAGAGATGATGGATTTACAGCACTGTTTCACAACACTTATCCATTGGCCCTGGCTCACTGGCCTCAGTTTTAAGATGTTAACCTGCAGTGAAAGTCAGATAGGTTCTCAAAGCAGGGGGGAGATTGGGGAATGTATTCACAATTCCTATCCTATCGTATCCTATCCTATCCTATCCTCATTCCTTTATCATGCACTCTCCCTTGTGAATCACTGTTTAGGTATATTGGAGAACAGATAACCTTCGTGGTGAAGTGGGTTAAAACCAAGGTCTGCAGTGAGAAAGTGTCCTTATTTCTTTCCTCCTTTCCTTGACTTTCCTCTTGCCCCACTGGAGTGGTGACCCCATCCCATCTCTTCTTGAGGTGCTGCAGGTAATTTTTTGTAGTGTTTTAACTGAAGCTGAGATTTTCCAAATAATTGTTTAGGGAAAATACTGGGATTTGAAAGGAAAATGCTTTTCACTAAAAGAGAAATCTTTGGACTGGCTGCACTTAGCAATGGGGCTCAGGCTGTCACTCCTCATCTCCTAGTCACCACGGGGTTTTATGAGGAGGTATCAAGGGTATGACTTCCTGGCAGTAATTATTTCTTCAGAAAAAAAGAACCTGCAGAGGAAAGCAAAGGCATGCTGGCTGTTCTTCTGCTTCCCAAGTCAATGCCACACAGTGCCCCAGGGAACACTGCCTTGCAAGCTTTGCTTCCTAAGGCCATCAGTCGGTTGATGGCTGAATGAGAAGCCTGGACATGAAGAGCCATTTCCTCCTGCTGCAGTGATCCCTGTTCAGGTCTGCTGGCCACCAACGCATTACAGTCAAGACCGTGTAAAACTTCTCCTGGTGTAGTGTGAAATTTGCTCCAGAAGAGCAGAAACATCTGGTTACAGCCAGGAAGTGGTTGCTGGCTGGGTTTGGCAACAAGGGAACGTGCAGTTAATACACTCTTACCTCATCAGTAGGTGTCACTGCAGCAAAAGACAGGGTCCAGTGGAAAGTTTCAGAGGGGAGCAGAGAGGGGTACTTCAGCCAACCAACCAGATGCAGAGTCAGTTCAGTGCTTCCTGACTACAGCCAGAAAACAGCTATGGATCTGGGTTTATGAATTGCTTGTAATAAGGCTATAGGAAATGAGAGATTAAGGAAATGAGTCATTAAGTGATTACAAAGACATGTGGAGCGCACACAGTTGTGGCCGCCAGTAACAGAGTGTTGAGCAACCGTAAATTTCTTCTACGGGGGTTTTGGGAATGTTCGTGCTGAACTTGTATGCAATGCAGTAGTGAGTTACGGTTCGGTGGATATAGTTGAAATGAACCGGTAGCAAGTTTCAGTCACTCTTAGCACAAAACCCGCAAAAGAGTTTTCTACAACTCAAAATCACCCTTTTGATGCCAGGCCTGGTGACCAGTCCCAGAAGAAAAATTGCAACAATTAAGAAACAGTCACCCTCTGACACTGTAGGATTTAGGTCTGGGCTTCAGTACGGATGCAGAAGCTTTAACCAAGGCTCAGTTAAAACCTCTTTATCAGGGCCAACATCTGAAAGCTGACAATGTAGCCCTAGGCTAGAACCAGCTTCTGACTCAGTTGCCACATCACTGCCAACAGAGCTCCCAGCAGCTGCTCTTCCTCATGCAGAGTGTTTCTCCTGTGTGCTGGGACTGGCATTCAGCAATGTCACACAGGGAAGTATGGATAACCAGGTCTCGGGTCTGCAGAAAGCAGGGTAGGGAGGGGAGCAGCGCGGCTGCACTTTTTAAGCAGGTTTTTTTTTTAAGCAGATGCTCTCTGGTGTGCCTGGAGGCCTTTGTTCACACCATGGTGAACCTGCTTCCGTTCCCAGCCTCTTGGACAGCAACCTTTCTGGAGAGGCAGCCCCCCTCCCTCTTCTCCCTCAAAGCCCCCGCTGAAGATCGGTAAACGAGCTCTGTTCGTTTTAAGAGTCCAGCACTTCCAAAGCAATATGGGAAGCAGGATTCAGAAGCTGTTGCTCCAGGCAGCTGGGATAAGTCACAGAACCCATCAAAATGGACCCTCCATGTGGTTTGGCATCAAAAAAACATCTTTTTAACCCTGTTTTCTGGGAAGTGCAGTCAGGAAAAAAAGACCTGAAACACAGGGCAGGTCAGCCCTGCTGCCTGCTATCAAACCCAGACTCTCCTGCTCTGTACAACCTTCTTGCAGGTTCTTGCCCAAGGCATCCTGCTCCAGAGCGTGTTACGCAGCAGGTCCAAACCCCTTCCACAAATGTGTTGCCAAGCAGTCAAATAGTAAGAAAGGAGGAAATGAGGCAGTCGGGTATCTTTGATGCTATCTTAATGGCTTAACTAAGGACATACATAAAATCCTGGTGGCCCAAATGCAGAAGGAAATTAAACAATATGAGATAGGTTCTCTGAGTCCTTTCTGAGACTTCCTCCACAGCATTTTGCCTCTGAAGCGTGTTGGTTCTCTACCAGCACTTCTGCAGGTGGCAAGTGCTGGCTTTCAAACAGGCTCTAATGCTCTGCGCCTTGTTTACTGCTGGTTCCCTCTACCATGTATCTGACACCCCAGCCTACTCCCTAGCCAGAAGCATAGAGATAGACACAGGGGAAAAAAAATGTTCAGGTGGTCCCTCCCTCCACCCAGTAATAGGCTGTCATGTCGTAAGACCTCTCAAAACAGGAATCCTCATTAAAAAAAAAAAAAAAAAACCAAAATGCCCCATTTTCATTCTCTTTCTCTCAGTTTTATTTCATCTTTGCATTCAGCCTCCTCAGATCCTTGCTGGTCTTGCATGCAAACTGTATTTTGGGTGTATACTATGTTGTTTCACACAGAAGTTAATCACACCTGAGCAAAGCTTGGCTGCAGTGCTTATAGTCACAGTTTGCTTTCACCCACTCCCCAAACTAATGACTCAATTTCTGCATATAGAATGCAAAAAAAACCCTTTCCTATTTGATTTTGCTCCCTCAGTTTCCCTTCTATCATGGAACTAGCTGTCCTAGGAGGGTGAGACACTTCCAAATTCTCTGTAACGGGCTGGTAGGTGGGAGAGGATGGAGCAGAAAATCCACCACTCATGCTACTGCAGCAGAAGCAGTAATCCAAGCATCAGTGTGTACATAAGAGGCTCAGTTCCTGACCCTATGACTTTAAATCTAACTAGATAAGAGAGCCAAAGAGTGGGAGGTGAAACAGAAGCCCAGAGAGTTGAAAAGATTTGTCATAGCAGATCTGGGACGGGTGCCCAGGCCTTCTAAGCACAGCTGGGTGATGATATTATTGTTATTATTATTAATAATAATCGTAGTGAATGTGCCAAAAGCTGGTGTTAGGGTAGGACTAAAAGAAATCACCAAACTGAGCAGAGTGTCGTGAATATTTTTGGCCAAGGAACGTATCAGTGTTGACATCTTTCAAAACCTCTCAGTCATTTTCAAAATAAAACCTTTAGAGAGGTTTTGAAATGGCACTTTACAATTAAAAATAGGCATTGCATTTAAAAGCAACAAAAGAAAAAAACCCAACTTTTTCAAAGGTCTAAGTATCCAATAAGTGTAAAAAGCCTTTCAGTTTCAGTCCAATGAAACACTTCATTCAGATCCAAAATCAATCTTTTCTTTTCATCCAAAAACTCAGAAGATTAGCATTTTGGTCGAGCCTTTTTTTCCTTTCTGATTTTCCATTTTGGTGACCAGACCAAAATATGTATCACTCACCAAGCTCCACTCATAAATCCTAAGAAAAAAATGTGTCCCATGGACTACATTAAACTTTATTATGTAGACTTTTTAACAATGAAAATCTCTCTCCCAGGCATTTTAACTACATCACCACAGTAACTATCATACCATGCTACAACTTCTACTACAATATTTCTTTGTTGCACAGATAACTGTGACCAAGCCCTTGCTAACGTAATTCATGAGAGAGAGAAGCATGATTGAAACAATACTCATGCTTCAGGGTTGACCTCTAAACCTATCATAAGTCACAAGTGTCAAAATCAACCAAGGTTATACAGGGGAGGTTATGAAATTTCATCACTTACACAGATGGTGGAGTTTCTATGCAGTAATGACAGAGTCAGGCAACTTACTTGATTGTGTATGTCCCAATGAAAAGAACTAATTGACTTTATTTTGATTGTTTTTCATTTTTAGATGATGCTCATGATTTCTACAGCAGTTTATTTTCTGTACTGTCTTCTGCAGAAGTTCCTTTTTGTTCGGTTTGTTAGTATTGCTTGGTATGAGACAATGCATCAACACCTTTCATTCTGAGAAAATCCAGCCAAGAGGCATATCAGGGAGATATTTGCTCCCTGATGAAATGTAGGGAGAAGTGGAAGTAGCTGTTTCACAGCACAATGTTTACAAAAGCTCTGGAAAGCAAGGAGAAAAGGCATGTGCCTGCAGCTGATGGTGAAAGTGGAAAATTAAAGCAAAAGCAAAGTAACTGATCTAACAAGAATCATACCTGGACATTGGTCATCTACTATTCTTGCAGAAAATGCCAGGTGATCTTAAATGATCAGGAGCAACTGGAGCTGCGGTTATGTCTCATCGGAAAAGCTCCCTCAGTG
>NW_008824762.1:1929173-1950885 GCF_000699105.1 Pygoscelis adeliae | reverse complement strand
GGGAATGCTTTCTGTTCTCACAAACACATCAAGATCCACGGGCAGGACAGCTTAACACCCTGTTGTGTCTGATGTTGTCTGAGAGAAAAGTACTCCCCACTAATGACTAAACCTCTTCTATTGGTCCTTCCTTGCCTTCCAAACACTCACTGTACTCAAACCCCTAGATCTGCAGAGAAGAGAGGTAGGTATGCATTTTTGGCTATATCCAAACCCAGGTTAGAAGACCATGCCTGGACAGCCCCAACAGAGTTCTCTAACTCCTTGGATTTTCCTGGAGTCACCTAATTACTTCCAGGGTTTCTCAGAAATATCTGGAGTTTCCCAGACAGTGGCCTTTGAGAAGCTGCATTGTGACTCTATCAGGAGCCCATTAATTCTGCCCTGTATGATGTCATGTTGTCCAGAGAGTGATAACACGCTGAAGAGATAAATCAGTTTGGCAGAGCCTTGCCTTCAGCTTGCACACACAACAGTGTAATCCTGGGAGCCCTCAGAAAAACACATGTGCATGTTGAAGGCAGGATTTTCTTTTTTCCTTTTTTTTCTTCCAGGGGAATTAAAATGAACATCAATAAATTTGGGTGTCAGAGCACAGAGAGGAAGAGAAAGCAATAATGCTAAAAACACAGCATCAGCAGGAGACCTACCTATGGCTCAGGAGATCTAGAGATCGAGAGCTATATCCAGACTGGCCACAATAGATACCCTAACATACAGGGAGCAGCTACTTTTCTCCACTGATTCCAGAGGGAGCCAGGCTCTGACAGTCCATCACTGTAACTTGCTAAATATGATTCCAAACTGACTGATGACAAAGCTGCCTGCAATTTTTGCCATCTGAGAACGGCAGCATGGCATGTATGAGATAAGATTGATGGTCAATCTTACAGTACTTTGATCTTGAGATGCCAATAAGACCTCTGAAGATTGACTATCCTCTGCAGTGCATACAGTTCCCATCAGGATGGTGTGGAATCACACTAGGGTGGCAGGGGAAGGGAATCAGGGTTCACCAGCTTAAGTGGAATAAAACACCACACAAAGCACTTGATTTCCCATCTCCTGGCTTCTTTTCTGGAACAAAATATTCAGGCTCAGTACAGAAGTAATAAGCTGAAATCTGATGGCCTGTGTTTGTACAGGAGGTGAACCCTTATATTCAGATGTCCTCTTCCGGCTTTACAAATCTGTAGAAGATTTCTATGCACAAGGTCGACGTTCTAACAAATGGCAGAAGTATTCGCTCCTCTGTGCAAAGAAATGTCATGCAGAAGTCAGTAGATGATGTGCTAGTCCTCATTCTTCACCCCTGGCACTGCATACAGCACAAGACCTCATGTCTCATCTCTGCCCCAATTGTTCTAGTCCACCCCTCTCTAGCTAAGCATTGATATGTTTCCAAATTTTGTAGCACAGCTGATATTAATGACATTTCAAGATAATTCTAAAACTGTAAATAAAATTAACATGGCTGGGATTTGCAGCCTCTGAAGGCTTTGTTTCAAATACTGTTTTTCACTTCCTTTTTCATATCCATTCCAAGGCTCTACAAGGGCATTCAGGTGATATTTAACACTAGCTGTACTGAGCACTGGTTGTTGCTACTGATGTTTGTGTTCCCTTGGATTCAAGTAGCACCACCTGAAATCAGGGGTCAATTATATATATGTGCAATGGTCCTTGGCTTGGAAAAACACAAAGGTGGTATCATGAGGCCCTTCAGGGACAACTAAACACACCACTCTAGCTGCAACCCATAAGCCTGGGGAATGCCTATACTCCTCAGATAGAAATAGCCTCAGCAACAGTCAGTAAAGAAGAGGCGGTGTGGGTAAGGAAAGGGAAGAAAAGTATCCTACCAGAAATTTTCAGGTGAGAAAAGTAACTCCACCTCACTCTTGTAGTGGCTGCATCAAAAAAACAGGTTGAAAGGGACCTTAAAGGCCATGTGGAATGTCCTTACCCAAAGACAAAATCAGATTTACCGAACAGATATTCTTAAAATTACCTGGCAATGAAGACTCCATGCCCTCCTTGCGCAAATCTGTCCCAGGGTTTCACTGTTCTTACTGCTTTCCCTTTTTCTGATCTTGGGATAATCCACCATGGACATGGACAAGAGGTGATTCCCGCACCACACTGTAGCTGTCTTCCCAGTATTGGAAGACTCTGTTCTGTTGCGGTGCAATCCAAAACAATTCCACAACATCCAGAAATTTGCTTTGAAAGTTACTAACTTTGGCACTTCAAAAATAAAAATAATCAAGTAACCCCATCATGAAAACGAGCACCTGTGTTTAGAGGCATTCATGCAAGAGGAGACAGGGTGAGTGGCCAGTGGTGTGGAGGAACAAAGAAGCTCCTCTGGCCATTGCCAGGATTAATGAAAGACCAGTACTAGGAGTTTGCTCCAGCAGTTTTAGAAACAATAATAACAGTCCTCCCTCTCCCAACGTGCTAAATCTGATCCTTGCTAATGTGAATTAATACCAGGTTTCAGTGCAGCCACTGGGATAATGTGATGCTCTGGAGTGCTGTAATCCTAAACAGAGCATTAGGAGAGCAGCTCGCACCACAGCTGGGGCTCCTTGCAGGTGTTTCTTCCCCAGGCAGCCCCTTCAGCAGCAAGTCTCTGACTCTGCAAGAGAGGCATAGGGGGAACTCCGTCATGGTCAGACAATAGGCTTCCCTGTAAGAAACGGGCTGGTCCAGTGCTGGCGGTACCAGGAGGGGTGGGGAGGGGGAAGTCTGAAGTGATATGGGTCTCTGTTTACTATGCATAAAAGGAGAGAGAAGCAGGTGAATGAATGAAACAGATACCTCTGTGTGACCCCCTTCCCCTGTGGACTGGGCACACAGTGCCTGCGTACACATGTGCTCTTTGTTCCTGCGAGTGGTCTTCCCATTTCCCCTGTCCCTGCCCCACTGCTTTCCCTCATCCTCCCCCTTAAACAAGCCCTGGCTCACACATTTCGCCAACAATCCCCACTATTCATTTTTCAGAGAAGTCTCCTAAGTGAAGTTCTGCCTCCTTTGGGACTGCCCTGCTTTCCCTCCACCCATCTTTCACCACCCTCCTCCCCCAAGCCTTGCATCGTGCCTGTCTGCAGTCACAACTCGATATTGGGTTACAGCAGGCCTCCAGCTGACCCAGTGGGTTCATCCTGTAAAATACCGCTTGTGCCGTTCATCTCTCTGATTACTCCCGGCTCATAACAGGTGGGGCTGCCAGCTCGAAGGGAGAGGGCAGGATGGAAGAGCTGCTCTTTAGCTGTGTGCCCTCCTCCTCCTTGGAGACAAAAAAAACCCCATTTGCTCACTCCCCCAGCTTTGTTCCTAAAGTCTTGGGTTTTTCAGAAAAGAGTTTTGTGTAAGTCCATTTTTTTAAGTTCAGTACCACCAGAGTCAATGGAGGGACACCAACAGCACTTGCCTAGCTGTATTTCCAGCACAGCCTCTTTCTGTTTAGATGCAAGTCCCTGTCAAATTCCCAGCTGACTTCTGTGATCCTCTCACCTCTGCAGAGACGGGTTGGAAATTTGATTAGTCTCACAACAAATTCAGTGCTTCCTGATTGTCACTTGGGCCAAGAACTGCCCCTTTTGGCTGTTGCCTCTTGGGCTCGCAGTCTTGGTTGCACTCGGGGAGTGGAGAAAGAGGATGGAAACAACTACAAACTCACAAAATATTTTGAGCTCCAGAAATAGGTATTGGAAGGAGGGACTTCTATTTAACCCTAAGTAGTAGGTCAGATTTGAACAGTTTGCAATGTAGGTGTGTTTTAGATGTAGATCTTAACTCAATAGCTTGTTCCACTTCTGTGGTGATGTAACCCAGGGAGTATTGTTTGAAAGTGCAAAAGAGTTTCCTCTTGCTCTTGATAGCAACTTTACATTCCTTCTGGAATCAGGTAGTCGTGGACTGCTCGGTGGCCCAGGGTTGCCTAGGTAAATAAGGAAATGCATAAAAGGTTTCTACACAAAAGAGGAGGGATTTAATGGCACAAAGCTCATAAAAGTTCTTCAAGGAACTAGAATGGAGAAGCTCCAAGGATGGAAAATGTCCACAACCTTTCTGAAGAGCAGTCAGTAGCACAAGAATTAATTTTAGGGTTACATTGGAGGACAGCTGAACAGAAAACTAGATTTGAAACTAGAAAATTTATTACTAAGCCCTCTTCCCATCCACCAAGAGAAAAGGCTTTGAAAGAAAGCATGCATACAAGAAAAGTGAATGTTTTGGGGTGGGGGTTCACCTTCATCAGCCTGCAAATCTCTAATGAATATCCAGAGAGAAAAAGAGAATCTGTATAGCAGGTTATGCCAACTGAAAATAGCCTGACTTTTCTTTGTTGCCTTCCACATACTTCTCACTTCCTAATGCATTATTTCAGCTGAGACTTATCCAGTGTAGAAACACTGGGTTCGTTAAAATGACCAGAAGTGACCAGGTACTTGGCTGGTGATTTCTTAACTGTGTAGTAGCCTGCGCTATATCTGATCTATGAGATCCAAGAGACCTTGGATGGAGACATTAAGAGCTGGGTTTTTCTCTTACTTCCTTGCAAAGCTGTAATGAGGAATTATTTAAGGATGCTGCCACCAACCTGGATGTATCCTGCACAGCAGGGGGAAGCTGATGAAAAGCATTGACTTTGTCACCTAGAAGACAGACAGCAATCCTCAAAGCCAAGTGACATAAGAAGAGAGAGAGATCACTGCACCAGCCAGATTGAAGGAGGACTTCAGAGACATTTTTTTCAAAAGGAGACATCTTCTGTGTCCCCATCAAACAACCTAAGTACTGGTATTTTCACTTTTTAGCTAACAATGATCTCTGTCTTCCCTTCTGCATTTTGCTTTATTTCACAATGAAAACCAGCAAACCAATTTAACTTCCCAGTTCTCATTTTTCTGCTCAAGCAGTTCTACTTGGGAACTGTGGGCAATAGGAATTCATGTATTTTTCAAGAAATGCAGAGTTGCTGATGAAGTCTGAAATGTAATTCTAGGTCATTTCTACATATGGATAGTTGCAGAATCTTTTGGAAGAAGGAACTCGTTTCTTGTCTTATACTTATCCCTGTTTTCATCAGTGTCCTTTGAGTTACGCTGCCCCTCACCTAAAAAAAAAAAAAATCTGCAAATTAGAAAAGGACAATGGTTTGTCTGTCTTTTACTTCCATAGTGCCTAAATGAAGCACAAAAGACTTTATATAGTATATTATACCGTATGATATTTGTTTCTACTTTACAGACTCAGGAACACTATGTCTCTTTATTCTTTTATGTTTCTCTTGCCTGTATTTCTTGGAAAAGGGAATTGGAGTTGTTGCTGAGAATTTAATAGGTTTTGTGTTTAAAATGGACACATTTTCACAAAATTTCATCAGTCCAAAGAGACCTAAGCAGCTGAAAATAAATGTATATTCCCTTCTCCAGTAGGCATCACTCTTTTGATACCTTCATTGTCATAATCTTGCCAGTTTTCCATTTTTGAGAGGAAAGTAGACCAGAAAGAAAATGCATTTATAAATTACAAACATATCAATAAATTAACCTTTTTATAAAAAGAAACAGAGTCCATTTCTCCAAGTACTATAGAGATCCCCAAATGACCAAATCCAGTGATATTTTTTTTTTGCAAGTCATTTTTAAAGAGCAAATTACCTTGTTATAATTGGAAGTATCATCAGCATGACTACTTTGAAATCGTAAAGCAGGTGACATGATCTACTGTGTTTGTTCTTACTGTAGTACAGTGGCTGCTTGGCATAAGCTTCCTAAAAGCCTCAGGAGTTGCTCTGGGGGTGAATTTGGCCTGCAGGGGTCTTCCATTTACTTTGATTTATTGTGATCATTCAAAGTGTATTCTCATTTGGATGCTCAGGGATTTACACACATAGCTTCCATTAACACTAAAGGGTGATACCATTAAGACAAATGTACAGTTAATCATCTCTGGCACTGTGGAGATAAAAATATACCTTGGAGAGTGCTCTGGCTGGGCTAGAAATGTTCATTATCTGAGTTTCATTTCATAGCATGGAGCAGCTTTAAAAGGCAGCTTTATAATTTTACCACCCCTACCCTGTATTTCTTAGGGGGAAGGAGAGGAGAGAAAAGGAGGAGCTATACATGGGAGAGCCGAAGGAAAATGAGATTGCTTCCTTCAAGCCCCAGCATGCAGACAGTGTTTCATATGAATAGCAGGGAGGATCAGATGATTTTTGATCTCTTCCCTGGATGACTATCATTGCAGGATTGCTTCTGAACACCAGGGCACTTGCTGCTTTTATTTTAGTAGTGTCACAGTAGCCCTCAGAGAGGGAGCTTCCTAATCTTTCCCCAAATTCATGCCAACCATGTGAAATGAGATTATCCATACCCAGAAGAGCTTACAATAGACAAAAAAGTAGGGACAGATGGGAATCCAAATCTTAAGAAGCAGGAAGCATCTTTTCATTGCTCTTCATCTACCTACAGTCCAGCAGGGTTTAACATCACTGGTGTTGCATACTGTGGTATGTTTTTTCCCAAGTAAATGTGTAAACAAAAAGAGTAGGGAGGTGGAATTGCCCCAGAAAAGCTCTGATGAGTCATCCAGGAGGTTCAGATGAAGATGACATTAAGATAAGTAACAGAGTGAAGACTCTTACTCCAGGGGTATTAAGCCTGATAGCTTGTTTCTTATTTGCTAAGGTTTGGGCACAAGAATTGAGTTCCAGCCCCTTCCAAAAGGCCATCTGACAGTGACAAACTCTATGCCAGCCTTTGTCCCATCCTGACAAGCTTCTCTTGAGGATACAAACTGACTGGTTTGTGGAAATAAAACACTGGCTCATATACTAAGACATCTTTCTCTCAGATGTCTGTCACCAGCTGAAATGGCTCATTGAGCCATTGGCACAGTAAAATCAGAATTTGAAAAGCACATTTGTAATCTAGCCCTATTCACCCAGTGCCCCCATGGTGTTCAAAACTCCCAGCACCTTGGGTTGTGACCACTAGCAAGCAAAAGTACACCCAGCCTCATCCAGCAAATCATGGGCAGGGAGGTACATAGAACTCAAAGGTCTGTCTCACAGGTCTTTTCTCCAAGTCTTAAAATGAGCCCCTGCATGATGCAGTCCCCCTCCATGCTCTCCTAAATGAAGAGATGTTATTTCTGATCTCTGGACCACCCTGCTGCAGAGCACCCATAGCATGGTAAGACGCCCAAAGGAATCAGTCAGGTGGACATGTCCTGTTAGACCATCACAAGCAACAAGAAATGCAGTGGAAATAGCACAGAATAGTGACTTAATCCCTGAGTTTGAGCAAGCTACTTAATCTTTTTATACCTTTCTCTTTCTCCCCTCACACTTTCTCTGCATCTCTTTTATAGCCAATGTAACTCATTGAAGCTAAACCACAGGAAAACAACTTGTACATGTCTACATTAGAGGCTGGAACTAATTTTTTTCTCAGCTGCTTTAGTGAAGCCATTTACATCACCAGCATAGGTCCAGAGACATGTCTACATTAGAGGCTGGAACTAATTTTTTTCTCAGCTGCTTTAGTGAAGCCATTTACATCACCAGCATAGGTCCAGAGACGCTTTGATTTGGGCAGGGACTGTGCTTTTGGGTTTATTCTGTCTGTGACTTTATTATTACATTGGACACTACGACACATTTTAAGTGATTCCCTGTCTTCAGCTGTAACTGAATATTGCATTTAGATAGCCCATTAGGCTCTCTTGCTATGGTAATATGGATTCTATATTTCAAATACCACTAAACAGTTTCCCATTCCTGTGGGTGAATCTGAGTTTGTAAATTTTGCTTTGCTGCACAATGTCATTCAACAACCTGACCCAGCAAAACTCCTACAGATCTCACAAGACCCCTGGCAAAATGCAGAAGAGAAAACATTCTGTGGAAAGAGCAAATGCAAGCAGTGAGGAGGAGGAGGCGGGGAATGAATGTGGTTCTCATTTAATTGCTTTTAAAGCTTTTTGTCGTCTTTTTCTCATCCCCCCCCTACCCAAGACCAGAATATCATGCATGTAACAGAATCCATTCCGATTAGAAGGTTTTGTTACAGCTGTAATAAGCTTTCACACAGGGAAAGTCCCCTGAGACCTATATTTCATCTCAACTTTCCCCACCGCATTAAACAGAGGGTTTGATTCTGGAAAACAGAGATCGAAATTCTCTCCTCCCGCACTCAACACTGGGAAGTAATGAAAATTGACAATTCCAAGGCTCGATGTGAAACCAGCATGGTCAGGACTGAAACTGCTTGTGTGATAACAGGCTTTGGGACTGTTTCCACTTTCATCTGTTTGTTTGTTATTCTTATTAATTATTCTTAGGCTTGTGATTTGGGGGAGAGAGGGTGGGAGGAGGAAAAAGGGAAGAAAAAAGGGAGTCAGTAGCTTGGCAGCACACAGCCTAAATCTAAACACCACACACACTCGCTATACCCTGGAAAAATCTGGATGTTATACAACAATTTCTGTAACAGCATCACTTGGATAAACCAGCAACTTACTTGGAAGGAATCTTTGCTTTCCTAGAATTCATGTAACTAAGAGATAAAATGACCTTGAGGGATGGCAGCTTTCCTTCTAAAATACATTAACTATTTCAGAGCAAGCCTCGCTGAAGATCCTCCTTTATCCATTCTGTGGCAAATCAGACAGGACAGCAGGGTCTGGCCAAAGCCTGCCAATGGGTCTCGTTGCGCTAACATCATCAGGTTTCACATCCAGCCTCAGTTCTGATGATTTAGAAGGGAGACTAAAAACGTCCGGTCAGCATCCTCTGTGAGTGCTGACAAACTTAATGCAAACAAATGACTTGACCCATCTTTACTCCTCCCCATTCAAATGACCTCAGAGCTGATGACTTTGACCCACTTCGTTGTCCTTTGAAATGAACTGGCAGTCAGGTTAGCACAAGGTCTCTCCCAAAGTGGTAGTCCCTTGGATTGCCCTCTTGAACTATTTCTGTTCCCATGGTCCTGCAACAGTGATTTTTAAGAGGAAAATGAGGAATGAGACAGTCAGGCAGCAACCAGTCAAATCTGCTGTGCAACTGCTTCAGAAACAATCAGTCCTGTGAAGAGCAGAACTGACTGCGTGTGGACTCTGGGGCATAATGTTATTTGGCTGAATTTTCTCGTGTTTAAAAATAGCGTTTTCCCTGCTGTAACTTTTCCCTTCAGAGGGTTTCTCTTCCCTCTGCCCTAGTTGCCTATTTTCACAATAATAGTAGGAACACAATGCTTCTTTTCACCCTCTGTCAATTTTGATCAGCAGACAGATTCAAGGTTATTAGTGGGTGACTGACAGACAGAGTGAATGGTAATTCTTGTTTGCTTGAAAAAGAGTAAGGAAGAAAATTCAAAGTGATCATAGAAGCAGCTCACTGGGGTCATTTAGAGGGGATAGATAAAAGAGACCACTTGGGAGGGAGAAGCAGCAGGAGCTGAGGGCTGGATACTTTTTACTGGTTACTCTACACCCAGATGTTTTGTCTGTAAGGAAGACTATTTCATACTTCGGCATATTTCTACAAAGAGAGATTCTGACAGCTTCCACTTTTCTTTCATTTTTAGATGATGCTCTAAGACCAGGTGCTGCAAACCTTTTGGAATTAAAGAACTCTATGGAGACCCCTTTCCCAGAACTGAGGTACCCAGCTGTGCTCGCACTGACATCCACCTTCCTTTAAATTTGTCACCCCTTTTACTCAGAAATGAGGACTTTCCTCCTTTCCATGGACACAGCCCTGGGTTTCACCCATAGTTGGCTGCATTTCACTGCCAACTGAGCTGATCCAGAGGGATGAATACTCCCTTCTGCTTCATCAAGAAAAAGGAGCTTAAGCCATCAGAAGCTGGCTGCGGAAGAACTCTGTCTGTTCTGTGTATTCCTCAGCTGTCATCGCTCTGCAAAAGACCATTTAACGAAGCTCCAGCAAGACCTTTGAAATGACAGGAGGGAAGGGTCTACCTGCTCAGCCCTTGTCCCCTACTGAGCCTGTAGCTGTTGGATCCCCAAGCTGCTGCAGCTTCATGCATTTCTCTGCAAAGAGAGAGCAGCGTTAAAATCTAGGCTGCTGATGGAAAAGCAGCAAAGAGCTAGATGTGCAGGGAAGGAGGGACAGATGTGGCTCTCCCATCACTTCTTCCGTGTTAGAGGTTTGCACGGCTGGGAAATGGAGAGAGAGACAGATGGGCTGTATGTGCCTTTCCTCACTCCCCCAGTCCTAGCAGAAAGGTGAAAGAAAGAGATCTACAAAGCAATGAAGTAGTGATTTAGCCAGGCCAGAAGATTGTGCAGCAACTCTGCAAGGGCTCATACAAACACACACACCTTTGGATGCTGGAAACTGTTTGACTGCCAGAGGGGACACGAGCCAGAAGACCAGGTCACCCAAAAATACCAAAAAATAAAAAAGAACCCAAACCCAACAACAACAAAAAGAAAGAAATAGCACACAGCCCTCCTCCAAAATAACAACAGAATCAGCCCCATGACAGCCCCATTGAAGCTAAGGGAGCCCCCACCAGCAATGAATTTGCCCTGGTGTAATTAATTCCCCTTTGGAAGAGTTGCCAGAAGGGATCTCAGATTAAATCTCTCTCTCCTCCAATAGGAAACACCTCCAGGAGCTCAACATCTCCCCTCCCTTCCCCACAGCATGAAGCACCAGTCCAAGTCCCAGTGTGAGACGTGAACCTACAGTGACCTCCTGAGCCCTGTAGTGAAGGATGTATTAGCCAATGAGTCATGTTGACTCTGGCTTGAATCTAAATGGGTCTCTTCTCTCATACCAGAGAAACCACGTTCACACAGCCACGGACGTTGCTTGTATCGGATAACCTTTAACGCAAGAATTGGGTGGTGCTTGTTGCTGTCATCCTTGCCTGGAGGAAAGGGGTGAGCAATGGGGTGGGGATGTCAAAATCCAGTTACTCCAGAAGTTATATCCTCTCTGTAATTTAGGATGCAGAAGAAATTTTCATCCAATTTGAACAGTAGAGACTAAATTAGCCCTTTGGTTAATGAAAATGATAACTTCTGGTTCTCTGTGGGTGGCCTTTTCTTTGTAGGGAGAGAACAAGTGATTGTTGCTCGTGTTACGTCTTTTTGAGAGGTCACTTTTTAATTCCTTGTGTGCCTATCTTGTACAGACTCCAACTCACCTTCCTTGTACAGACTCCAACTCACCTTCCAGTTTTTGACGTGCCACCATGAAGGTACCTTTGGGCCTTCCAAATCACCTCCTGCTGTGGGCTAGCTAGCAGAGTTGGTGGCCACTCTTGGCTCACTTTCTCCATGCTCCTTACAGAGACACCAGCCGCTTGGGATCTCTGCATCCCTTCTGCAGGTATTGGCTGAATGAAGCTGGAGCAAAGTGTGAGCAGACAATCAGGCAACCCTTCACAGAAATCTTAGGGAGTGAAAGTAGGAGTTTTTGACCAAATCAGCTGGTGACATTCCTGGACCACGGCTGGGAGGCAGCAGCTTTCAGATGAGAAGCAAGAGCAAGTGAGCCTCCCAGCCATAGATGCTGTGAGAGGGTCTGTGAATCACTGAGCAAAAGAAGGGATGGTTATCTCCTGGCAGGACACCAACTTGACATTATATAGAAGGGATTTTACCCACTACTGAAAAGCAGCCTACTCTCAGCTGGATGGAGCAGCTGGTCAGCAGGACACTTAATCACACTTCACTTGAGGTACTCAGGTGGTTGAGAGTTTAATGCAAGATAACACTCCATGTCTGGGTAGGGCATTCTGTATCCAACTGTAAGTACAGGCTGATGAACTCCAGTTACTCATGCTGATATTTGCCAGGACACTGACCATTTCGAACAGAGGTTATCCTCTGCCTGATTCTCTCTATCTGCCTGATAACCAGCAGGATATTTATGCTAGAATATTTTGCTTTTGCCTGCCTGCTTGTCTTTCTTTTGCAGCTGAACAAAGAGAGCATTGTTTTTAGGATATCAAAACTGATCTCACTTTGATGGGCTTAAATTACCAGCTATATATCAAGGGAAACATATATCAGCCAGACCAACACCTCCTTTCTCAGCTCCTGCATCCACCCACCTCCTGCCCCACAGAAATATGTCAGCATCTACTCACAAGCCCTCACGCAATTCTGAACTCTCACTGATGCTGTCTGTTATCTATTGATATCCCAATGGTCTGCAAGGAAATGCAAATTGGCATTGATAGGAAACCTGAGAAAGCAACAGGGAGATTTACTGGTCAGGAAAACACTAGGTTTTCCTTTCCTTATTCATATTGTGGTTCATTGGGCTGTCATGTAATGCAAATAATATTCATGGCATTAGCCTGTACTTAAATGCTTCCTGTGGTTCTTACATATCTCCATTTCATCATATAGCACCTGAAAGGAAAAAAAAAAGGAAGGAAAAAAGTTGTTCATTGCCTCCTGTACTCTACCGATGCACATGTTTGTCCTGCAGACATGAATGCGTGGGCTGCACAGCTGTAATTCTGGTTTCTGTGTACTATGCCTTTAAATATGAGTAGGCAGCCTGCCTGTAGGGCTGGGAGGGTGTAAATCTGGAAAGGCATTTAAGAGAAAGGAGAAAGAGGTTCCTTTTGCAGTGTCATTCCTGTAGGAAAGCACAAGACAGAACAAATTCAATGGGAAACAAGTCCTCCAACCTGAAACCCAGGTTCGGTGTTTATCCAGAGCGAGCAAAATCAGATAAACTTCCCCAGCCAGGGCTGTTCTCTGAGGAAACCTCTGCTCCAAGAGCTGGCTCTGCTGAACAGCCAGCCTAAGTCAGGCTGTTTCTGTGGCCAGCAGCCCCACGGTGGAGCACTGCAACTAATGCCACGGACAGATCCTTCTGAGAATGACCACTGACAGCCCAGCTGGTGGGTCTCCAACGCACATTGCAGCCACATTCTTCACGCTGACCTGAAGGAAGTGCCAGTCTGTCCAGGGTTGCACTGCTGCTCCCCCACCACACCCCCACCACACCCCCCCCCCTTGTGTTTTGCAATTTCTTCATCCCATTGGTGCCGGGGAGTCTCCTGCAGATGTTCTGAGACAACAGTCTCTAAGGACGTTAGGTCTATACCACAGGGCAAAGAGCAGTTTGAGAACAGAATTAAGCACCCTACAGCTTATAGCTTCATCACACTGTTGGCTGCAGCTCAAGCTTAAAATGCCTGTGCTTGGGTTTAGGACAGGCTAAACTTGGAATCACTCTTGGACTGTAGCCTAAGGCATCATCTACAATTCCCATTTGTGCAGACTCACGTGGACAAGAGCTCGGGCCCAACTTAAGGCAACAAACAAGTTCCTTCCCTGGCAGTCAGCCTATGTCCATGCCCATGCACATGGGCTTGGGCCCATGCAAACATACCACAGTGGTTCCATAGACACTGCTGTAGCAGTTACACTCAGCTCCTCTTACTTTATATGATTTCCAAGCTCTCCATACCCATGCTATTATTTTCCTTTTTCTTTTTCTTTCCAAATGGAGAAGAAGGACTTGTCCAGAATCCGGCAGCAAGCCAACACCAGAACTAGGAGAGCAACCCAGCCCTTCTGACTCTAATGCTGCAAGCCTTGTCTGCTAGACGGAAGTGCTGGTCATGTTTGAATAATGACATTATCTCTGCTAGATTAGTCAAAGTGCAAAAGTGAGTCATTTTGTTCTACCATCCCCTCCATGAGTTTCAATGGATTGCTGCATATGTCTCCAGGTGACTGGAGCAGTTGCCTATAACATGGGATATTCTTGGTGTCATTTGTTGGGGTTTTGGGGTTTTTTTTGAGATCACGGCTAAAAAAAAGCCAAACCATCTGTCAGATCCTTTGGGGCAGCAGGTGGACTACAAACATCTTGCTGTCACTGTTCCCTGTTTTTTTGTTGCATGCACATGGTCGTTTTAAAGGATCATTAGCAATAAAGGTAGAGCATATAGATAGATGCAAACTGGTTAGAAATGGATTGCTGTGGTGCTGTGCTCTACGTAAACCAGGAATGACATCAAGAGGCTGCCTGGTCATGTTCATTATATGAGATTTGGGCATATATTTGGAATCAATGCTCATACAGAGGTCAATGAGGGACAGAAGACACTACTTGGTCTTGGTTACTCAAAAAATGGTTTATTAATATGGTTTAACTTTATCCACAGGAGAAGACACAGCTGTGCTAGATTATTTAGCTGACTCAGTCAAAGAAGTAGACACAGTGTAAATCTCTGTTCTTTTCATCTCACACACAGGGAATCAGAGTTGTGTGTTTGTCAACAGGGGACTGAAGCCATGAGTCAGCATTCAGCAAAAGCTTCCAGTTCTGTACAGGCGGTTACTTTACCACTTGGCAGTTTTAGATAACCTGCATGGAGGCAGAGAAATGCCAAAAGATTTTATCCTGGAGCTCAAGGCTGGTGGACATAAGCTTTTGGTGTCCCTTACCTACCAACAGGATGTTTCCCATGCACATAGCAGCATTTTATAGCCTGTCCTCTTCAGATGAACCTGTCATGCCATTGAGACAGAAAGAGAGAGTGTGCCCCTGCTGTGTTCCTCAGCAGGCTCCTGAGCTGCCCATAAGCAGGTGAATTCGTGTTAGCATCTATTCCTCCAGGACAACCATCTCAGCCATTGCAGGGGGGACAGACACAGGTGTGATTTAGGCTATGTTTGTCAATGGTTGTGACTTTGCAGAAGCTGCACCATATTGGCTCCAAAACAGTTTGAGGGTGAAAGGTTTAGAGATCTTCTCTCTACCTTGCAGCTACTAGATCACACATGGGGACAGAACTGAGTCTCTTCATTACATTTTCGTGGTTTTATGACTCTGATTTCTGTTTGTGTACATAAACAGAGAACCACACTTGGACTGGTCTCTTGGCAGTGCTGAATACCATATATCCACCTCATGACTTATGGACGGGTGAGGGTTTTTACATTTGTCCTCCACAGCTGGCAGTCATCTATAGGTTCTCCAGCATACCTTTCTAGAGAAGTATACTCTAGGAGTCTACCTAGGTTTCCCTGCTGAGAGGGTTCAAAGGCCAGCACATTTCAGAATTGATAAGAGCTCCATCCAATGCTTTTGCTCATGAATTCCCTCTCTTCAGCCAAATTTTCCAACTGCCTTGTTTATTTACTGTAAGCCACACTGGAACCCCCCCTGGTTCAACACTAGGCCTGGATCTTGCAGTAGGTCTTGCACACCTTGAAAAGAAATTTTGCAAAGGATTGTTATTTTATACACTGCAAAGAAAGCAGATCAACATCTCTGTAAATGCCTGGAGTCTAGTTTTCCTTGTGCCAAGAGGAAGAAGAAATCACATTGAAAATTCTGCACTGTATGGCACCTGTTTTGGAAGGGAATGCTGCTTATAAAAGCAGTCCCAAAGAATTGCACCAATGTTTTTTCAAATGCCTGAAAAGACAACTTACCAGACTACAGTGAGTGATGGATTAGGAAGAGAGAAAAGAGAGAAATGACACATTAGTTTTACTTGTTTTCACAGACAAGGACCTTGTGGATGAAACAATTTGCCCCCAGGATAAATCCTGGAAAGAGGGAAAGCACCTAGACATCCTTTTTGCTAGTCCTCTGTCAAATTCATGGAGACAATCCAAGAACACGGCACTATCAGACTTGTCATGACTCTGAAACAGCAGCCATTTCTTGCATGTCATGAGCTTGGTCCCTCATGTGGGGTTGCACCTCCAGTTGACCTTTCTTGGTGGGATTGTGAAGAAAGGATTTAATGGGTTTTGGAGTGTTTTACTTCAGAAGCTGCCAGACTAAATCCAGTTCATACCTAGAGGTACTGAAAGTGCTTAGCATCTGAGGGCTGCTCAGCAAGTCACTGGTCTCTGGTCCCCTTCCTTTGAGATGAGTGTCCAAAGAACCACCTTTGTTGCTGGCACCAATTCAGATCTTTTCTGCCAGTGTTAGGCCTGGTCCGCATGACCTGTTGTGCCAGTAAAAGCTGCCTTCTATCAGCACAACCTGTGTCCGCACCCAATGCTGAGGCCAGGGAGGGAGTAAAACTTTGTCTTTCTTTTAAGTACCACCCAAAAAAACCTTTCCTGCCACCATGTGCAGATGGAAGATGCTGCATTTCCCCTGCCAGTCCAAACAGTGCTGGAAAAAGTCTCCCAGAATCCCGTTGGGTCCCAAACATTTTCAAGGTCTGATCACATCTTTAAATATCACTGCTTGGAGCAAATGGAAGCCTAGCCACAAAGCTCTCATCCACATAGAGCCTTATCCAACATCCTGCTATGCATTAACATGTTCCTGTGCTTCCTCAGCAAGGGAAGCATTTAGCACAATGCAGAGGGGAGCCTGGGTCCCAACTAAAATGTTTGTATCATGGACAGAGTCCTACAGATCTGGCATGCCCCAGTGTGAATGCAGAAATAAATGCCTTCAAAGAGACTGGGGCTGATCAGGTGATGGATACAGAACTCCAGGCCAGGGCTGTGTAGATGGAAAGCGGGGACTGCTAATGACCATACTCTGTCAGCCCGCTGAAGAAAGACAAGCCTTCTCTCTTTACCACTCTTGTTAACGTATTGCCAGAGGCACTCGCTGACACTGAAATTCAGGAACTATTTGCAAGCTTTCAGAAACACCTTGTGCAAAATTAATCCTCTGTAGAGTTCACAGAAGGCAATTGGTCTAGCTGCTTGTGGAACCTCAAAGTCCTGCCTGTGCTAGAAGCTAAGGAAAAAATATAGTCACAGCATGGTCCTTCATTACTTCATTCCTCCCTCCCCAGTGAAAAATTACAGGTGGACAGGTGTCCTGGTTTTGGCATGGATAGAGTTAATTTTCTTCCTAGTAGCTGGTACAGTGCTGTGTTTTGGATTTAGTATGAGAATAATGTTGATAACACACCGATGTTTTCGTTGTTGCTAAGCAGTGCTTACACTAGTCAAGGACTTTTCAGCTTCCCATGCTCTGCCGACTGAGAAGGCTGGAGGTGCACAAGAAGCCGGGAGGGGGCACAGCCAGGACAGCTGGCCCAAACTGCCCAAAGGGATATTCCACACCATGTGACGTCATGCTCAGTATATAAACTGGGGGAAAGCTGGCCGGGGGGCCTCTGCTTGGGGACTGGCTGGGCATCGGTCGGCGGGTGGTGAGCAACTGCATTGTGCATTACTTGCTTTGTATAGTCTTTATTATTGTTATTATTATTATTATTATTATTTTGCTTTATTTTATTTCAATTATTAAACTGTTCTTATCTCAACCCATGAGTTTTCTCACTTTTAGTCTTCTGATTCTCTCCCCCATCCTACCGGGGCTGGGGGAGTGAGCGAGTGGCTGTGTGGTGCTCAGTTGCTGGCTGAGGTTAAACCACAACAAGAAGAAAAGACAGCTTATGCACAATATGCTATTCACAGACCAAAAAAACAAGATTCAGGGCAGGTTCTTATGCTTTTACAGGAAGTGCTCTGGGAGCTTTACTGTCCAGGCAGGTTCAGGTCACTGGCACGTTAAGCCTCCAGAAAGTCATTAGACTGTATGATCTACTCTGTCGAAATTCTCCTGTTGTGCCACCTTGGTGTTGTAGGAGCACAAAGTAATGCTTTCAAAAGCATTTGATGAATCTACAAAAGTGTTGGTAAATAGCTGACCCCAACTGACCAAAGGGATATTCCACACCATATGATGTCATGCTCAGCATATAAAGCTGGGGGGAGAGGAAGGAAGGGGGTGACATTCGGAGTGATGGCATTTGTCTTCCCAAGTGACCGTTAAGCATGATGGAGCCCTGCTTTCCTGGAGATGGCTGAACACCTGCCTGCCCATGGGAAGCAGTGAAAGAATTCCTTGTTTTGCTTTGCTTGCGTGTGCAGCTTTTGCTTTACTTATTAAACTGTCTTTATCTCAACCCACGAGTTTTCTCACTTTTGCCCTTCTGATTCTCTCCCCCATCCCACCAGGGGGTAGTGAGTGAGCGGCTGGGTGGTGCTTGGTTGCCAGCTGGGGTTAAACCACGACACCCACTTCCCAAGATACCAAAAACATGACTGGACAATGTACAAGATAGATTGGTTATTTAGGAACAAGCTTTCATTGGGGCGATATGGCTTAACATAAGCTTTGGGGGTGATAAGTCTTAACATGAGCTTTGGGTTTCATCAGATGTTTTTCCCCTTTAAGGGATGATGTCTAAATAAGCAGGGCTGAAACTCATTTACCACCAGATGTCCAAGGCGGGCTCTAACACAAAAGGCCAATTTAGTAAATTAAAACTGAGCTCTGAGTTAGATGTCCCAGGGGCTCCAGAATGTGGGTATTGACCTATCTTGAGAGCACTAGCCTTTCCTCTTAAGCCTTTTCCACATCCTGATGCAATCCTAAAAGCCCAGGTAAGGAAAGGACTATCTTTAAAAAATGTAACAATACTTCCCTCTGCACATCGCATTGGAATAAGTTTCCTTTTCTTGAACACTCACCACATCAGAGGATGGGAATTTGCATATGCACAGTTAGGCTAGCAAACTCTTTTGGCAGTCTTTTGTATTCCCAAGGGGTTTGCAGGTAGTAGCAGATAGTTTGTCTATTTTTTTCACTTTCCTCTAATTTTAAATGTTTGTGATTTTTTTTTTTCTTTAATACTGTTACCCCATTATGTATCTGTAAGTTGTACACAGGGAGGCAAAATGTGGAAGAAAAAGGTGGGTGAAATGTTCAGATTTCTAGGTAAAGAGCCAATTTGTCTCACCTGTGTCATGTTTTCTCTTCTGCCTGGATCTATCAAGAGCTTCCTCTGAGGTCTCACCATGGTACCAAGCTTGCTTAAACACACACATATGAGGCAATTCCTTTAGTATGTGTGCATGTGCATGTGTATAACTGAATGTTTAGAAGAGAGGCCATGAAACGAGCACCATTTCAAAAGCCCCTGTTTGTCTTGGCATCTTTCTCCTCTCCATTTTTGTTAATTATTTGACAAACTCTCGTTTGTGCCTGATGTCCTTCCAAATAAGAGGAGCCTTCAGCCAACTGCGCACCATTATTCAAACCTTCAGTTATTGCTCTGCAAAAGCCTCTTCAAAGCCCGGCCTGCTGCCCCTGTTTCTGTTTATCAAACAGCTGTGTTGAGGTTGGCTGCGTTTGGTCAAGTTCAAGGAGAAGAGCTGCCAAAATTATGAGAGAGGGAGCAGGGGAGAGTGAAAATGCCTCTCACCTCACAGGGAGTAAGAAAAGGGAAAATGGCAGCCCCTGGTCCAGGATGCTATAAATAACCAGTTTGGCACTGCTGCACAAGAAACAGCTTGACTAGCCCTCTCTTCTCTTCTCCTTCCCCACTGGGTTTATTATGTATTTAACCCTCTGCAGCATTTACTGAGGGAGGAGGTTGTGTCAGCCAGAAGACCTCTCACTAGGTAACCCTTTGCACACCATGTAGATTTCCACCATAACCAAAAAAGGGCAATGGACCTAGTCTGGGTCAAGGTTTCTTGGCTTTCAAATGTTTACTCACGCAACAAGCTCTCAAACAGCATCACAGCAAGTGCAAAATTAAGTAGAGGTTGAAAAGTCATGTGTTTCAGTCCCTTGATAGTAATAAACCTACTGAGATAACTGAGGGGAGGGGAGGAAGAAAACATCCATTTTCTACTGAAGGAAATGCGTACTGACCAAGATGATGGGCAGGCCTTATTGCAAGAGGTATGAAGATATTCCTTCAGGTTAGTTGCTGCAGGAACTGTGCAAAACCCCCAAGAGTCTTTCTCTAGAAACACGGACATTAGGAAGGGGCAGTAGCTCAGAGATATCCAAGTAGGGGGGAATGGGATTAACATTTAGAAGAATGCTGGGAAAGGGCCCAGGAAAACGCTTCAAGCTCTCTGGAGGTTTTGGCAAAATAAAGGTTGCCTGTTGTAAGATGCTCCAATGTTTTCTTTCCCCGGTCTGCATAGTGTTTCTCAGTTTTGACAAAATGTGCTCACCTCCTCCACAGTGTAAAGAATTTTAAATCAAAAGGGATTAGTGTCAAATCCAACAGTCCCTCTGAGCACAGATCAATGTGTTGTGTTTATTTGCCATTGGCACCAAGCTGGGCCAGGCAGAGTGATTAATACCCACCTGAGGCTGAGGGATAAGCCCCTATTACAAAGTCTCTACGCTTTATCCTCCAGTCTCTGCCTCAGCTGTGTGTTGGGGAACAGAGCCACAGAATGTGTGAAAATATAGAGACATGGCTGGTTTGCAGAGAGCTTCCTAGGCAGAACGCACTTTGTAAGAGTCCAGGAGACAGAAAAAATTCTTTGCAGATCTTTCTAAAAGGCAAGTTTTTCAAGGGGTCTCTCTGACAAAACCACTTCTTTCCTTTGTTTTTTCAAGAAACCTTTTTCACAGTTCTTTTCTCCCCTCAGAACAGTTTTCTTCCATCTCTTCAAGTAACCTGGATATCATTTGGATCCTCACTGCAGGGTCCAAGGTGAGGCTCCCAGCAGTGTCTCCATTTACTGATCTCTCTCCCCCCTTGTCAGCACTTTGGAGGGGTCTTCCCTGGGTCCTTTTGTTCCAGGTCTCCCTGACCTTGGCTGCCTTTTAACAAAGGCCTTGGATCATCAGTTGCACGCTCTCTTTGTTACTTGATTCGGCCAACTCTCTTGTTTTCCATTCCCTCTGGTATCGTTGTCAGTCTCCCAGATAGCGCTCTTCACCACTCCATTTGTCTTTATTCAAAGCCTCTCGCGATACCTTTTTCCTAATCTCTCCAGAATTCCTTTTGCTGTGTTATTCTTTTTTGTGCGAGATCTAAGCCACCATTGGAAATAATCATCCACTGTGTAAGCTCAGCTTACACTTGCATTGCTCCTAGAAAAGGCTTCGTGCAAGTGATCATATTTATCCTGGATGTGAACCCTTACCAGCAGAGAAAAATAGTCCAAAATATTAGGTATTTCCTCGGGTTCAAGGTGAAAGAGGTATGTTTCACGGAATCTTTCAATTAATATCTATATAAAAACATCCCAACTTCAAATACTCCTTGAATAGAGCCCTAGATCAGAAATCCCAGCAGAGGTGCTTTCCTTCTCTGCCATCCTCAACAAGGACTTATCATAAAAACATAAGAATGGCCAAGTTAAATATCCATGACCCCTAAATCCCATCTCTGAAGTTGGTTGTAAGCTGAGGTTTACCAAAGGGGTAAAAGAAAGAGAGGCCACATGGAGTGTTTGTGTCTTTGGATGTGCCCTTTCAGCCACTGGCAGCATGGGGACTGATGAAATGGTGATCTTGATGAGCCTACTTCAGTGGACTAAGTAGTGGAAAGCAACCAACCACCAAAAATGCTCTCAGAATAAATACTGCTCTCCTAAATTAACAATGTCCAGAGAACCTTTTCTTTTTTGCATCTTTTGGTAGTAGTTCTTGAAGATAAATTTTTCTTATAAAAGTGCCTGGTTGAAAAGGGATCATATATCTCTACCTGAGAGACTCAAAGCTGACATATTCATCTGGTGCAGGAATGAGATATTCATGCTAGCTAAGGTGCCTGAGAGCAAGAGTGTAAATTATCACATGAAGTTTCTTATAGCCCCTGCAATAATTCTCCCAGTATCTGGTCAGGTTTCCTCAGAAATAGCTCGTTTGCCTCAGATGCAGACATGACGAGAGCCAATCATTTGGGGACATAAACTTATAATTCCAGCATAA
>NW_008824762.1:1905261-1929095 GCF_000699105.1 Pygoscelis adeliae | reverse complement strand
TCTTTCTTGACTAAGCCATTTTATCTTTAGAAGTTTTTCATATCCCTAGTTTGGCCTAGCTGGAGTGAAGACGACTGCTAAACTCAGTGATTTGGCACTGCAATTTTCCCCAGAGCAGAAAATCAGAAGGCCACGCAAGGGGCAGCTTTTGTGCAGTGTCTTGTCAGAGCATCCAGTCTTTTCCTTTTGGGATATTCCCTCAGTTTCTGGTTTCATTGGGAGTTTTCAGTAGCAAGCAGACTGCCTTATTTCACATGTTTGTGGAATTGAACAGCAGAGAGAAGAATGCCAGGGCTCAGACCTTTCGCTTGAGAAACGTGAAACTTCCTTTTGATATATTTCCCCTCAAAATGTGGTATTTATTTAACAGGCTCCCTGACTGACTCTGGAAACCTGCTATTTTGACTCAAGAATTTTTCTCAGTGAATTATATTAGATAAATACAACCAAAGTGTGTGATTATGCTGGGTCGATTAACTCCTGATGTTAAAACAGAACCATTCCTTTGGCTCTGTTCTCACCAGCAGTTTGTCACTGGTTTATGTTAAAAAAACCCCTCCCTATGACTGAGTGATGGCAACTTTAAAAAGCCATTAAATCTTGCCCCTGCATTTAATTGTTCCCGATGTTGCGTATTGTATTTATTCACAATTACGTTTTTTTCCTCTGCAGACAAGGTGCTCTCTGCAAGACCTGGAATTAGCACAGCACTGCACTTTCCTCAGCGCTTTTCCTGCAGTGGTAGAACACGTATTACAAATCTCAAATTCAATCCACTTTGCTGGAAGAGAATCTGAGGTAAATCCTGGAATGTGCTGACTATCCTCAGCTCCTGCTGTCGGCAGGAGATCCCAGAGGAAGAGTGCATGTGTGGATCATGCCTTTTCCTATATTTAATGAGTTCTAAACTGTGATATTTAAGCCCTGTTTCAGACATCTTATATCACATTCCTGTCTTGTTTGCCCTTCTGTGAGATTAAAATAGCATTTTTGTCTCTCTTTTCCCTTTTGTTTCCCCAGCACGTCCAGTAAGACAACTTATCCTGCACAGTGAATGGTTTCTTACTCTGAATACATCCCAGTGCCACAGTGGATAGTCTTCATACAAAGTCTTGGTTATAGCAAGTTGCTTGCAAGCACTGATAAGTACCACTACTGCCAAAACCCTGTTAAAAGTGCCAAATACCACCACATCCAAACTGTTACATTTCATATTTGGAGAAGGAAAATGCAATTTTGTGCTTTTAAATCTTTTTTCTTTTCAGAAAAAAACTATAGAGCTAAGATATTTGCAACAAGGAAAATGTACTCAGGGCGAGGAAGGGTGGGAAATCCCTTTGATTCAGTATTGCAGCAACCAGAAAATTCCAAAGAACGGTAAAATGGACTTAATAATCATCCTGGCTCTGTTTATTTCTAATCATTAATTGGCTCTGATCCCTATACTTTTGGCTTGATGATAAAAGTCCACCTAAGCAAGAATTAATTTTGTTTAAGGAAGGTTCCTGGAAAATGAGCAGGACATGGGTTAGCTGTTGGAGGTTTGCCAGGCATGAGGCAACCAACCCACAGTGTTTGTAGGCATTTTATTCTACAAAGAAACTGCCTCAAAATGTTTGTATCGGGGAATAGAGGAGTGACAGCAGTAACACAAGATTGTCCCCAAAGCCAAAAGATTTAAATGGACATGGATATACAGGTCTTGAAGAAACCAATTGCTCGCCCAAATTCCAAAACCTTCTCACAGGCCATGGGGTCCCAGCAGTAGACAGCAACCACCTTCTGGGGGAAAGTTAAGGGTCTTTGCAGACAGTGTCACTTTTTGACACTGGCTGACGGAGACAGAGAAAGTAGATTGTGGCACAAGGTAGTGAAAAAGGAATAATACTTTGTCCCAGTCCTTTGACCTTAGGGATTTCCATGTAGTTAAACCAGGAACATGGTTCCCAGGGATTTTGGGAAATGAATGGTCGTCAAAACAAATACCACCCCCATGACACCCTCCCTCCCTCATTGTAAACAGTCTTTAATCACTTCATAATAGGCTGCACCGATGGGAAATGGTGATTAATACTGTTTACCACTAAGAAACTCCCATTGCTTTTTTACCAAGGAGTCATTAGAGCTGGGTTGTACTATGGATGTAGGGATACCTTCCTTTGAAATCACAACTCAGGGAGCATACTGCCCTCAGTTATTGCTCTATGATGGGACTAAGATGAATGAAATGAGGAAGAGGAGGTCTCCTGCTCCCTGTGGCCTTTCCCTGCATAGCTCCACAAAGCTCCTTAGAGATGAGTAAGCATTTACGGCCTCATTTGCAGGAACAGAGGTGTGGGGCAGATAACAGCTGTTTCATTTGTTCAGTGCTCACCAGTGAAGAGTCCATCTCTAGTGTCTGTTGAAAACATTGACACAGAACATTTCTTAAATTGACATTGTAAGCTGGGTAGCTGGGACTAAAATCCACTTCTTTGGTAAAATATTTGAGTTAAAGAATGTAATGGATTCAAGGAGGTTTTTTCTTTTAATTTTTTTCTGGTTGGATTAAGTCCAGGTTAACTGGGCAATTTAGAGGCTGTGACTAGAGCCTTGTGACATATAATCTCGGTAAGATGCCCTGAACAGATAGAAGGCAAATTTGCTCAAAGATCCCTTATGGTGCCCATGCTCCTCCAGGTATGCAAACTCCTGTTTCTATGTGTCATATTGGTACTTATGAAACACTCCTAAGCTGGGCTGTTTGCTCTGGCTCATTTTTCCAAATCAGTAAGATTCAGGCTGAGCTCATGGAGAGAACCAAACAAATATGTTGTTGGAAACATCACCGCAGACTCAAACTGGTTCCAGTCTGAGGCAGGAATTAGGATCCCAAGCCTTGATTTTTGCCCAAGCAAATGTGAAGCCAATGGAAATTATCCATCCGCTGGGGTGCAAGTTGTAGTTGCCTGCTCAGTGAACTGCTGGGAGCGTATCTTGCAAGCATGCTGAAATGTCTAAAAATTTCAGTGACCATTAAGACTCATAGGGTCTTACCTCCTGCATAACACAAACCACAAAATTTCATTGGGAAATCCCCTCTTCAGGCCCATAATTTCTGGCTGAGAATGAATAAATCTCATGATGGCAGCATTTCACCCTTGCAGCAAGGCATCTTAGTGAAAATGGCTCACATGATATCATGTGCCACCTCCTCCTTCTCTCTCTCTTTCTTTTCTTTCTTTTCTGTTTTTTCTTACTTTGTGTGTGTGTTGTGAGTGTGGACCAAAAATGGTTATTTTCCCCACACCTTCCATAGCACTGTTCTTAAATGATGCAATCAACCAGAGCCACAATGGGGAACCAGTGGTGTGCAACTTGATGAAATATACACAAGATCAAAGCTGAGATGGTTCCGAGCCACAGAGTGGGAATGTGGGTCTGAACTTTCCCAGAGTCTGAAGGAGCTGGTTCAGCCCATTGTGAAAGCCCTGGGTAGATTCCAGGTGCACATTTTCCTAAAATGTGGAGGTATTTGATCATTATCTCTCATTTAAGCTTATTACAACGAATCGGCTTCTCCGTTCACTACCTTTATAACTGGTTTGATTATTTTATTATTTTTTTTTAAGGAACTTTTATGGCAGTATGGTATTTGCTTGAATGTGAACAGGAACATCATGATTAAAGATTGATGATGCATAACACAAGGTGAAAAGGGGTTCATAACCTTACATGTGATCTTACTCCTTTCTTGCAGTTCCAAATAACACAGCAGTGTCTGCCCAGCAGATAGTGTTTCTTCTAGCAGCTGCTGTGAGAAAGTGAATTCCTAACGGGCAGTAAGTGCAGTACTGGCCAAATGCACCTCTGTGAATAATAACCCTACCCATTTATTAATGCATTATGTAATTAACATTGAGAATAACAATATGGGTATTAAACTTTTCTTAACACTCTCCAGTGCAAGTTCTTCTTTTCTTGGATTTATAGCTTTGTCAAATTTTAATCATTTGGACTGAAACTCTCTGTGTTCATGCTCTGTCTCAGGCTGGCTTTTTTCCTGGGTTTTTAGGGTTCTTTTTGGTGAGGGTTGGTTTTTTTTTGGGGGGGTAATTAATGTTTTAACAGTCTAGCCATTTCTGAAAAAGAGATGGAGGAAAATAAATTACTCTTCTAAACCAGACATTTTTTCCTTAACTGTTTTTCTTGAAACAGTCTGAAATCTTAATGCTTTCAGGGGGAAACTTGAGAAAGAATGAACTGGGGAAGAAGAAGGTGCTGTTATGTTGGGGTTAAACCCCTGGACATGGCAATATGCATGTGGTCCTTAGAGCTTGTAGGAGTTGAATGTGGTCCAGCCATCAAAGTCTCTGCATGTTGTGTCTGAAAAGTGCCAGTCTGTACTATAAACTTTTTACATGGCAGGCAGATGAGTTGAAATCCTAAACAGAAGGCATAACTGCAAAAAAACAGCAATATAGATGGTCACAACAATGTTTGTTCTTTGAGCTACAGAAAAGTGCAGTGAGCTGCCAACCTCATGGAAGGTCATGATTATTAGTCTCAACTCCTCATTTTTTCAGTTTTCATTTAAGTCAGCCCTGTATCACTGCCTGAGGAGACAGATAAGGACCATTTATACATTTTAAAAATAAGTTTGTGGAAAGGTTTTATAAGAGATATGTACAGGGCCAAGATGCTTTTTATGACAATCTGCCTTTTAGAAAGATTACCCACTAAATCTAAGTGACTGATTGTGTTGAGTGTACTGGCTTAGGCCACATTTCCTCCCAGAATCAGGAAGAGAAGCCAGGATTTTGAATATCCATATATTTTTGCTGGCTAGCAGAGACATAAATGTATCACATCTCCATTTAACCATCTCTTCTTGTACAGTAACAACATACTACCTCTGCCAGTTGCTCCTTGAGTTCACATGGCAGATAGCAATGTGCATTCAAAGGTTGTGGGCTCTGACTGATGCATGAGGTTCATGCCTCCCGCCGCCCCGCTTTCCCTCACTAGCATGCACTTACCCAGAGTAATTAAAGACCCAAGTCTACTGCAGAGTTCACTCCAGCTTGTTGAGTCTGCCAGCCAGTATGGAAGAGGAGTCTCTGAATGTGCTTTCACATCCGTCCTGGATTAGTTCCTCAGCATGTTATCCATGGGCTCCTCTCTTTCAAGCTACTGGTTACCCACAGCCACTGTCTGAAAACCATGAGGAAGCCACTCCCAACATAGACTTGTTCCCTCTGGTGTGTTTTCTCATAAGAAGACATGAAAGAGGAGAGGGAAGGAGATAATCCAGACTACTTCAAGAGCACTTGTGTTAAGAAGATGCTTATTTTAGAAATGTCTTTTCCCTTGAACATCCTAAATTCTTCAAATCTTACTCTCTGCTGAAGCAAATGTTCAGAGTAGCTGAACTCAATAGCACTATGCAGAGTTTGAAGACTGAGGCTGGAAAGGATGATGCTTGATTCTTCCCATGCTTTTCTGTTGCACTCCCCAGTCGGTGGAGCTGGAAACCTCATGAGAGACCTTGTCCTTCTGCAGATCTCCAGTGACAAATGACTGGGCAGCTCTGGAGATATGGCTGAACATTCAAGGTGTTTGCTTTCCCCATGAACTTCAGGACCTCTCTTTGTTTCTGCCTGAATCAAGGCCTCTTACCAACCAGGATGTTGTAGTCTCTAACCAGTAGGTTCTGCTTTCCAAATTCTGCTGTGAGCAAAACAGGTGCAGCTTTTTTTTTTTTCCAAATTGATTACCCCAATTATTCACCTTATTATATGAAACCTAAGGAAAAGATGAAATGCACTAATTCCTGGCCACCTGCCAGTGGCAGCTCAATCATTAGAAATAACAAATTGATGCTGGTTGTTTTGCACTGTTCCATAGGAAGATTTATGTCTTTATGTAGCCAGTGCTGATGGAATAAATTAAACTGGGCATGAAAAAGGAATAAAGATTTACTCAGCATTTGAAAGCCTGGCTTCAATGCCTCATGGAAGAGTGTGGCAAATATTCCGTAGACATGCAAATATATCACATATCCCTAACAAAGAAAGCCTGGGTAACTTGCCATTAAAGCTGTGACATTTCACCCCAGTGCCCTCTCATTCCCAGAAAAGTCCTCTAAGCTGCTGGGAAAAAAACATTGCATTCTCCCAGTGCAGGAAAAAAGCATACTGGGCTTCACAGTGACCATCAGATTTTAGAAATAGACCTGAAATGAGATCCAGCCTCAATCCCATCCTTCTTTCAAGCTGACCTATGTTGCCCCTGCCAGAAAGACTGCCTCCTTAAAAAGGATTTGAAAAGGAGAAATTGGTTTTGAATTGCTCCACATTTTGCTTTCTCGGGAGAAATGTGTTTGGTTGAAATCTAAACTGGAAGTTTTCAGGTCCTTAGGGCCATTACTACAGGAGCACAATAGACTGCAGACGTACAGAGACTCTAGAAGAGGAGTGTGCAGGCAGCGCGTGGTGTTGGAAAAGCCTGCCATGCCTCTCCGTGCAGACTCTCTGGCAGATAGTCACCTGGACCGCACAGTGCTTGCGCCATGCAGGGCTTTTCAGTAAACATATTGGCACTCTGATATTATTTTAGTTTTTATTTTGAACAAAGGACTGCCCAAGGAAAGACACTAGACTTACTTACTTAAACAGATCATCTTTCCTCCAAGCTTGCTGCCGGCAGGAACTGTAGTTGATTTTCATTCGTGCCCATTTGGCAAGCCAGCTCTGTGACTTAGCCTAGATTATGTGTTCAGAGCTATGTACAGGATTTTAGTCATTCTGCTTGCACTGCTTGGACCACACCGGTCACCCTTGCCCAGGCCTTCCCCAAGATGAAAAAAGGACATCGATTTTGCAAAACTGTCACCATTCCAAAAAAGTCACCAGACAGATCAGGGAAAGGAAGGAGTTAATACCCACGTCTTGCCCAAAATATAAAACAGTTAAAGGCATGGGAGTTTTTTTCTGCATTTTACATTAAGGGTCCGTTCAAAAGCCTTGGTCCCATGTAAGACTTGAACCTGAAACATGCTGCCTCATGCAAGAATTTTGCTATTTGAGACTCCTTGTTGCAAATGCATTTCTTTGCCAATGATTCATGCAGGTTGTTTCTTGGATGACTTGTATTTCATTTTTTGCTTTCAAATGTACATATTGTGTGAGTTCAGCTGTGAAGTAATTCAAATAAATAGTCCTTTTCCCTTGTCTGTTCATGGGCAATTTGTTGCTGGGATTCATCCATTCTGATTGGGCAGCTTGGCCACACAGTTCATTTTAAATTCACTCTTTGTAAGTGTTCTCTCTAAATTCACTTGTTTCCAGCCTGAAATGGGTTTCATCCTTTCACCGTATAAGAGAATGCCAAAACTTGTGGGATTGGATAAGCACAGGACTGAACACAAAATAATTTGTTGGAACATTTAATGAGAAACAAACAGAAAGAGAGTGAGTCAAAGTGAAATTGCTGATTAATCCAAAAGTGTATGCAGAAAAATCCATGTGTATGACTCATCCGAGAGAGAGACCCCAGATAAATCCAACTTGCTCACTGTAAAGTGAAAATTAGGAGGAATCTCTTGGAAAATAATCTCACAATCATCTTCCTCTTGATGCATCTAGAGCAACCTGACTCCTGCCATCTGCTGAGGCTTTGTGGGAAATGTTGGAAACTCTCCTTCCTTACACTACTTTTAATTTTACAGCCTTCACATAGCTACTCCTGTTTAGGTACATCAAAAGAATGTAACCTGTGGAGTGCTCAAAGACCAGGATCTCCCAATGCCCATATCACCCATTTGGTGTCCTTGCTGAAGCAGTAATAGGGACAAGGCAACATGAGACAGACTTCAGTCCCACTGTGTAACATGGTTGTTACACACTGTTGAAGACCACAAGAATGTTAGAGATAGCAGCAGATGCTACAGCATGGATGCACTAGAAGCAGTTGGCTGAAAGGAACAGCACTGAAAGGAACTTGTCATTTACAAACTTTCCCATGAATAATAAAGGAAAAATGTACTGGAAGAGGAGATAGAGACCTAGATTCTACCTAGACTCTGTTTTTAGGCCCACTTAAGCAGCGAAGGTGCCAACCACAATACTGAAAATTATCTGAATCACCTAACAATTTCTTAGAACAATCTTTAAAGTATCTGAGGAGGAAGAGGGCAGCTGGTCTCACTAGTCACTTGGCCTCTCAGTGAGCTTGGAAATTTTGATCCAAATTGGCATTTCTCAGCTTTCTGCTGTCAGCCATGTTACAGCTGCAGAAATGGCATCACTGGAGAGTGACATCAAAGCTGTAGGGACAGGGGGAAGAAGAAATGAGGGATAGGACATGACAAAAGCAAGGAGAAAGCCATCCTGCTTTTTACACTTTAGGATTTGCACTTGGCGCACTATATATGTCTTGTCTAAGAACTGTAACGTGTCTATTGCCTCGTAGTTGAAACAGCTCAAACTACTTGCATGGAAAGGCCATGTCAAAGAAGGTGTCCTGTGGTCACAATATCTCCAAGTCTTCTCCTCCTCCCTCTTCTCCAACAACATCTCAAATGGAAATTTTCACCAGACCTGGAGATGTCACTCTCCAGTGACGCCATTTCTTCAGTTGTAAGGTGGCTGCACATATTATAGGAGGCAAGGGACTAATAAATACTTACTTTTTGGCCAGGAGAGGCTCTCAGGCTCTATTCTGAGCCAAAGTACTATAAAAGGTGGTGCAAAATCTGGAGACAGGAACATGGTCTTGTTACAGAAGAAGCAAATCCTAAATATGATGAGGAGCTGAAGTGTCCATAACAGAACCTTTCTCAGAAAGTCAACTTATTTGAAGATTAACATGGAGGCTTAATCTCCTGTTATGGTAGAATACAGAAAAATCTAGTCCAGTCAGTTAGTCATCTCAGAACAAATTGAAGAAATGCGTAGCACATACGGCAAAGGACAGGTTTTGATATTTGTCCCAAGGATAAGCCTCACAACACTACTAAGTGTCACTTTTCCTGTACTTTGCTTAGTTTTAACATTATTCCATTTTCCCTTGAGCCATCCTTGAGCTGACATTAACAGGATGCACTCCATTAACCTCAATGAAATCAAGGCCTTCAAAGCCCTTAGTCTGACAGTATTTTACTTTGGGGTGTAAATCAGTTTTAACGCCAGGACTGCAGGCACTCTAATCTAAGCCTGGAAAAGTTAAAAGGGTGTTGCAATGCATGTAAAAACTATATGAAATAGAAGGATGATTTTTTTTCCCCTGAAGGAAAGAAAATGCTTTATTGGTTAAGCACTCTGATGTTCCTTTGGAAAGGCCGTGGTTTTTCCTTTTTTTGAAAGGGGAAAAAACAAGTACAAATTACTTCTGCTAGGAAATACCAGCCTATAATTGGTAGATGTAATTCTGCAAAGTGTTAGTGGCGAAATCTTTTTGCAAGAAATATAGGGCCAGTTTTGAGGCCAATTCCTTCCGGGTAACCCAACCAAATCCCACAGCACAATGCTGCAAAACATCCATCCCATCTCCTGAATCCTGCCTCAGAGGCTGGCTTTCATAGAAAAGTGTATTACTTCTCACACCCATCCCAGAAACTCAGCTCCTGCCACTAAACAGCCAAAATGGTTTTGAGATATTCTGTTAAGGCCCCAAGCCACCAACCTCAGTGCTACCGAATTTCAGGCAAGATGTCCCTTCTGGTTTCACTTCTCTCGAGAAGCCTGAGGTCAGAGGCTGTAATTGTGGGTTAAGTGTAGAAACAGAGAGAGCAAGATCAGATCCTTGCAGAAGGGAGGCCTTGAATGGGATACGAAGGGAAATACCTGGATTCAACTGGACTTCAATTTTTATAGCTGGCACCAAAGGATGTTTGGATGCTTTTCTTCTCTTTTAAAGACTCTATTTGTCCACTGAGGGGGAAAAAAAGAGAGATAATTAATGACTTGGAACATCAGCACTAGAAGGTGGAAAGAAATGGTGTCCAGCACTTTTTTAGAATGGCCTGTTCTGAAGAAATGCTGCGAAGGATTGGCTTTGATACTTCATACTGCCAGGGAGGAAACCAAATTAGCATCAGAAAGGAAGACGTGTGGGTTGCCCCAAGTACAATTGATGGGTTTAATGTTAACATTATGAGAGTCATGCGAGAGATTTTCACTGCCACAGAAGCCCAACAGTGGGCATAGGTAAGATGCCCGGGAAAATGGCACTGAAAATATGGAGACCAGATGGCTCTCCAGAAAGAGAGACTGAGAAATCTTCCTGGCAAAAAACAATCCCTGTCTTTGCTGCCTCTTTACAAACAGAGCTACAATTGAAAATTAATGTAATTAGCTGGATGACCTAGAAAAAGGCAGAGAGAGTCTCTCTTTTCAGAGAGTTTCTTGTGGTTGGACCAAAGTTCCATTCATGAGAAGAATCCAGCAAGAATTTCACAGCTTACTGAAAAGTGGTTCAATGCAATCTGGCTGAATTGAATGCAATGTTTCACATTAGTCCTGTGCTCAATGTGAACCAATCGCATTTCCACCCAAGGACTCCAGGGAGTCCTCAACATAACGAGGTAGTGAATCTTGATTGGATTCCTAAGGGATGGGTAACCACATAACACAAAGTATCATTCAAAATGCTGAATTTCTTAAAATCTGGGTCATGAATGTTAATGACACACTACAACAAAATAACTTTCCACTACCTGTGGTCACAAACAGAGAGCAGGACCCACAGTTCAACCAGGTGTTTCCAGTGATGACAGCACCCACAGGGTTAACATGCCAGTCATCCCAGAGTTATTTGTAGCCCTAATTAATTTCCCTCTTTTAAGAACTGTTCTTTCTCTCCCATAGTCTGGCATAAAAAGCCCAGCATCTAGAGTCTGATCTCTGCTGCCCAGAAAAAAACCTGGTTCCTTGCCCTCATTTCCCTTCATGGCCCCATCCACTCGTGCCATTCTCCCCAGCCAGGAAGGCACACAAATGAGACATAAGGGATCCTACTGTAACAAGATCTCATGAATCTCCTATCCCAGAAGAGCTTTACCCTCCTCCAGAGACTCAAATGCAGCATCTCCAAATGCACTTACCCTCTGCCAGCCTAGGTCCTGGGAACTTGAGTTTATTCCCAAACTCAGATGTTCCAGCTGACAGCATTAAGCAGTGGCTGCCAAGCCAACAGGCCAGTGAGTGAATGGGTTTTATTAAAAATAAATAATAATTTTTACGCAAAGCGGAGTGAACTTTATCTGCACCTTTGAAATGGAATGGACACCAAACTCCGTCTTGGACTTCACTCTTTACCTGTTGGCCCTTCCAAAATTGACATAAATCACCCTTCTGCTTTAATTTCTTTGATGCTTTTTGATTTTTCTCTCCTAACTGGTACGGAAGAGAAAACTCTTTTACATAAACTCTAAGGAACTGTTTTTAAGCTTGAATACAGTAGTACAGACAGGTTTCTAAGATGCACATTTCAAATAGGCATTCATGCCCATATTTGAACACCAACAATAGTTGGCCTGACATACAAACTAGACAACATCTACTGATATATGTGCCAGTTGTGTTCGATATGAATCTAGAAATCAAGCTGCAAGCATTTTGTTTTGAACCTCTGGGCCAAAATGTAAAGACCTGATATCTTGGTGCAAATGAAGCTTGTTTCCATTCAAGTCTTTTTTTAGTACTTCTTTTTATTAAGTCATTAGAATATTCCCAGACAATGAAAAAAAGCTTAATTTAACTAAATAGAGATTTGCAGTGGTACTGTAAGAATCTGAACCAAACTTCACCAGAACAACAAGAAAAAAGAATGGGTTTTACTTGAATGAAGGCTTTTTGGTTAGTTTTACACTCAAAATTCGAACAAAAATGTCAGCATTGACTCTAAAATTAAAAAAAAAATCTTACCAATTAATTATCATTAATAATGTTTGAAAAATACTTTAAGGGTAATTTCTGGTCATTCAAAACATTTTACTTAAAAAGCATCTGAAATTTTTTTTTTAATTTGGAACCAAGCAGGTACCTGATGAGAAAGGATGTCTGTCTGTCCCCACTGAACCCAAAGGACCTGTTTTTTTCCTTCCTGTGAGTTTCTAGCCCAGGCTTTCCTGGACCAGAGAGGGTTAATATGTGAGAAAGAGGGGTTCCTGGTAACGGTGAGGAGGAGAAGAAAAGCTTTAAAAAAAGTTTCTGCAATCTTGTCTTGCTGACTGTTTCTACCATGTAATAGAGTTTTTAAAGGGCTTTTAAATGAAGTCATTCAGCCAGCTTTGTTGCGTCACTTTACACTTCACAAGTTTTTCATAAAAATCTAGGAACAGCTCTGGAAAACTTAGGAGTGAACGTTGAAGGATGTATAATGGACCACAAGAAGGAAACCTCTTTGTCATCCAGTTCTGAACTCAGAATTTACCTAATCTCACCCTGTTTGGAAGTTTCCAGATGAGGTGTGAACGTAGCCAAGTTTCACCTGCAAAGCCCTGAGAGGTGCAGGTCACAGTGATCTCTGCATCCTGTACCAGCGCAAAAACTAAACAGCTCTTGCACATCCAGCCTCCTGGCAAACCTCGCAGGAGGTTGGGAATAAGTATTACAGATGGGGAAACGGATCCTTGTAGATTAAACTGTTTTTCTGAGGTCGTTTGGTAAAACTGTGGTGGAGCTGGAGACTGATGTAGGATTTCTGGAATCCTGGGGCTAAACTTAAAGGGCAGAATCATTGGTGCTGGAAAAAGATGTGCTTGAACTGATGTTGTTGAGATCAAATCGGTGTTCTGTAGTTTAACTTCCAATCAAAGGTGACTGAATGTAGTGCATGGGGGTGTATGTAACTGTATGAATTTAATGCATATGCATATATATGATGGATTTCTAATGACTAGCTTCTCCACAGATTTCAAAAACAGTCTGGGACCATTCACTGTGAAGAAGAGGGACAGAGTTTGGATCCAAGTTAGGTTTTCTGCAGCAGAAGCTAATATGACTGTGTAAGGTTTTCTAGCTACAGAGCTGGGATAATACCCAGAAGTTACACAAACAGTGCTCAACCAAATACAGGGGACTTATTAAAAGACAGAGAAGTACCTGGTAAGGAATAATAATGTCAAGGTAAAACTCAGTTGATGATTTCCTATTCATGTGTATTATCAATGTTATCGCAGAATAGAAAATCCTTCCCTCCACTGTTGCTCTTGGGGGGGGGGAGGGGTGTGTGTGTGAGGGGCAGAGGCATTATCTTTATGCAAAAAAGAGCCTTTTGAAGGCGTTGTAGAAGAGACTGATTTCTCTCTTGTTCTTTCCATTCCTCTTCACCCCCCATACTTCTATTTATTCATTCATCCATACTCAGTCTCTGTCTACCTAAGGCTCTATTCAGCCATCATTGAACATGTCTTGTGCTGGTCCCACTACTGTAACCAGAAAAAGAGATGATCCCAGTGACCCTGTGAAAGTCATTTTAAGAGTCATTGGAGGGATGTGGCAAATTGATCAATGTCCTTGCTGATAAGCCAGAGAAGCTATAAGTCTCTTGCCAGATAGGAGCTAGAGAACTAGAACAGCTTTCAGCTGTGTCAGGTCAGACAGCTCAAGTCTGAATATCTTCAGATATGCCTTGGCTTTCCAAGTAAATACCATCTAGTCTCTGCAGCTTCTGAGGATTGTTTGACTAAGATTCTGACCTTAGGCTACGTTCTCTTCGGTCCTGATCCAAAATAACTCTGATGATTTCAGTGAACTGACTCTGAATTTGTGCCACTCGGTGCAAAACTGGGATTTGTCCTCTCAGAGACTAGTTGTCCCAGCAGAGTTTATGTGTGGTGCTCATTCAAGTCACTAAGAATAAAGCACAGCAAGTTGGGGGTGCAGTGACCTTCTTACTGCCTCCCTTGTGTCACCAAAAAACAAGAGAGGTCCTGCAAAGTCAGCCATCCAAAGCACAGAGCTGGCTATAAACAATCCAAAGGGCCCTGTTTTCCCAATGCAAAGGAAAGAGCTCATTGGGCAGCTCTGAGATGTATGGATCGTGTTTAGTCTACATGCTTAAAAATAATAACAATAAAAATATTGTTCAGGCCAGAAGGAATTTACAGGCGTAGAGCATCATGGAAAGCAACTACCTTAGTCTGCAGAGTGAAAATATTCCAGAGACACCCAAATAAGCTCCTCCTCATCCTATTAATTCATCAAACTTGGCCATGCATCATTGGCCCAACACAGCACCCTTTCCTAGGCAATAATCTTCCTCTTCAGGGTCAGTCATGCGCTGTGCCAGATTCCTCCCAGCCTGTGTGAACTTGATTGGCATTGGACATCAACCAAACAGCCAACTTTTCCTCATGGGATTCAAGTTCTCAGATACCAAAAAGCCTCTTCCAGCAGCATTAGGCATAGGGCACTACACTGTTATTTATATGAGGCTCAGATCCTCAGCACTCCTTTCATGGGGAAGGGGATATGTCTGAGATCACACCCTTAGGAGGATCACATCACTCTGGAGCTAGGAATGTTGGCCTCAAGATAATTAGGCCAAACACGTTTCAATGACAAATTGTATTTTTCACAGTCCGAGCAGCCAGGCATGTTCACCTCAATTCCCAGGAACAGCAAAAGTTAGAACACTGAGACACTCACCACCATTCAGCTCAGAGGCTTAAACTCTTCACTGGGAGCTAATTTGGGAACACTAAGCAGCGTATCAAGGCCGTCTCAGCACCGCCATGTGCAGCTGCAAAAAACCATTCAGAATTGCAGCTGGATGCCTTTTGCCTGATCTTAACAGCTGCCATGAATATTCCCATCTGACTTCCCTCATGTTGGGACAGGAGGCTGGAGGTTTAACAACATTGATGGCAAGATGTGGTCTGTAATGATGGATAATCATTATGAGAATGATAACTTTGATTCTCTAGTATTTATCTATTGAATCTTGGGTTTGTTTGGAAAAGGAAATTCCTGGATGGAAACTTCAATTTGGGATTCCAAATAACCTTACCATTCGACAGCATCTATTGTAATTGTTACGAGGCAGACAGCATTAAGCTCTTGCCATGTCTTTGGATCCTTTGGGTGAAAGAACCTAATTATTTACTCTGGACAGAAAAATGCACTGACTCCTCTAAATTCATTTTATAGATGTTCATTTAAGAGCAATGAAAGTCAAGGTGAATTCAGGCAACTCTGGGGTTTGTAACTCTATATGCATAGAAAGAGAAAGCCAAACTCATTGCTGAAGTAAATGGTAAAAACTCCACTGAGGTCAATGGTTCCACCGTCACTGATTCTAGCAACAGAGCCTGGCTGGGTATGTGCAAAGAAAATGTCAATCATTTTCATCTTAGAAACCTACATTCATTCTATAGCCAAAAAGTATAAAGTCAGCCAGCCAAAGGAAATCCTGCACCTCAGTGAGGGTGGGTTAAGTGTCTTTGCCAAAGAGGAAAGCATGGCTTATAGGACAAAGGCCATTATTTTTTAATAAACATAGAGATTCTGTTTAAATGGATATATGTTAATGAACAGTACGGACTGCCCTACAGCTTTTTGAAGCACATGGAATGGGAACAAAGACCCTTTAAATTAGGGGCCTGTTGTGATCTCATTGGTCACACATTGTCTAGAGCCACCACTGGTGAACATCCTCTAAGGTTAGGCTGTTCAGTGCAGAATGGCTTCCTGCTTCTCTGTCCTCAGCAGACCTCCAGACTACCCAGAGGCAGAAGTGAGCAATAGTGTTCCTCTGAGGAACATGTACACCTCGTTAGTCATCAGTGTTCTATCTGAAGGTCAGAGGGGATTGCAGTCAGCAGAGAAGAGAGTAATGCAAACAAATAAATCATAGCATTCACTAGCAACATAGTGGTAGGGAAGCAAGGTGGGACCCTATGTTTCCTCTTCACTCTCAGCTCAGCTCCACTGACTACTCAACTTTCTGTTCCAGACCCACAGCTATGACCAATGAACAGGACAGGGCTTGATTTCATTTTATCATGTTGAGTATTTGACCCAGGCACCAACTGAGGAGATGTTTCTGAGCTCTTTAGATCTGCTGCACAAGCCTGAGCTAAGCAAGGCATGGATCATATACATAGGAACTAGAGTCGTTTGCATTTTCTATGAAAATATGCATCTGTTTTAAACTTCTTGTAGAAGAGGAGGCCAGAACACTAGATCTGAGGATTGATATCCTTATAGCATATGCAACCAGAGTACACATTTCCTTGGCTGACTCTTGACTTGCTTCACGCTAGGCAAAAATCCCAACACTTCTATGAGGGTCAAAGATCCATGGTGCATGGAGTCCTGGGGCTTTCAACCAGCAGTGTGGTGTGGGGGGAGGCATTAGAAATGTGTTCACCTGGGAAAAGCTGTGTTCGCTATAACATTGGAGACAGAAAATGCTTCATTTTTACTCCTAAATCATCTGAAGGTCTCTAATTGTCTATGCTGGGATAAAAGTAATCCCAACCATCCACCAAAGCCAGTCTTCTCCCAGAAAATCTTTCTCACCTTGTCCCAGATTTTGCTCCTCTGGAACTGAAACCCAAGATCATTTCCAAGGAAGGTGTGGGTGTGGTTGTAGATGTCTGAGTGTGGAGGGAGGTAGCCACAACTCAGAGCTGTAATCTCAGCAACTAAGATACTGATTTTTTTGTTTACCATGGGGCCTTGCATATACATATCAGAACCAGCTCAAGCAGCTTAACTTCAGTACACAAGAGCTGCCAGGAGACTTGCTGTGACTAAACCCAGAAGATTGTGCTCTAAGGACTTCTTTTGACCCCGGAATGATGGCAGAAGATTACTTTGGCCTCTTTGTTTGTCCAAGCCTTGATACTGTAGAGCACATAAAATAATCCTTTGCTACAGATTATAGTTTCAGACTATTTGATAAACAGGAGTCTATTTTTAGGCAATAGACTTGCCTAGGGAAGTTGTGGAATCTCCATCTCTGAATGGTTTTAATATCAGGTTAGACAAATCATTTAGGCAAAGGCAATCTTGCCTTGAGGCAGGCAGATTCTCCCAGCTCTGTTTTCCATGACTCAGTATATTATAAAGAGAGAGGAAGAAAAGAAACTTAAGCATAAATTGGCAATACTTGCATCTTTTTTGCAGCAGGCAAACAGTACTGTTTGGGGACAGATGGTGAGAAAGGAAATAGGAGAGGAGCTGAAGAGGAAGCAAGGCACCAGAGAAAAAAGAACTGAGGAAGAAGAAATGGGTGGAAATTAGACTCCTGACTAGAATTTGGAAGCAAAGCAGTGGTGCCTCTCCCCACAACTAAGAGACTTGGCAAAGCCAGGATCTAATGAATGCTGAATTTTAACACACATTTTAGATCCCCCTCCTTTGGGCCAGCCACCTCCATGGAAGAGTAAGTGAGCAGCTAATGCTGGGTTGGCACAGTCAGTGTACCTTTAACAGGTAAGTTGTATACACACTGAGAATTTATGCTTCTTCCTCCATCCCCAATTCAGTTCACTTAAGCTTTTTATAGAAGTTGAATTTCAGTAAAACCATAGCTATAAAACCAGCTGCAATCCTTGTGTCCTCCTATTTCTGTATACACCTGTCTGCTATGTCTAATACTTAGCTCTTGGGATATGATCCCTTTTTTCAGATCTGTGTCTGGGCAGCCCTTCGGACAGATGGGAGGGGAGCCCACAGAGGGCTGATCGTGACATGAAAGTCATACTAACAGGTCCTCTTTTAGCAGGTAGTATTCACCTTGATCTGCAGCTCTTTATAAGACACTTTTGGAGCCTGATCTAGGGAGACACTCATATTTTTCAGGTCATGAGTGGAGCAAAAAAGGGAGCAGGATTTGGAGCCAGGGATTTCTCAGTCTGCTCTGATCATGCTGGGGGGTGCGGAGATGGGACTCCATTTTAGCTGCTTTGTCTTCCTCCAGGTTTGACTGTGTTGTCTGAGCTATCTTTGGTGAGGGCTTTACCAGCAGTCTCCTGTTCTGTCTCACTGTGTCAACAGACCCTGCTGCACCTAATTAAGAGCTGGATACTTCAGAGAGCAGCATAGCAGCCCCCAGCAGTATAACAAAGGAGCACGTGTGTAAGGGAAAAGAGAGCATTTCCCATGCAACCCGGGGTTTGCATGCTCTGCCAGGTCAATTACAAGCTTTTGCAGCCACAGAAGAAACAGTTCTTTCTCCCTTTTATTAAAATGGTTGCTCCATCCCGTTGTGGATTGAAAGAGCTACTTGGCTGCCCTTGGATTCCAGCTGACCTCCAGCCACAAGCCTAGGCCTTTACCAGAAAGGAGGGGGAACCATCAATCTCTAAATGAAGACATTGTCCTCCTGATTATCTCTTTGTTGCCAGTGGTGTGTGAGGCTATAGAAAGGAAAAGAGCACTCCCAAGATGGCTGCGGGTGAAGGAGTATGTCCCAGCCTTGATGAGGCTTTTATTCTGTCTGGCACTGCACAAACTGCTCTGTCAGCAAGAGATGTCTCTATCCATTAGGCATGAATTTTCTGGAAAAGGCTATGACTTCCCCCCATATCATCCTGCCAATACCACTCGGTGTAGCACACCACTCCAGCCCAAGTGTCATGGCACCATGTTGTGTCTGGAGGCTCTATCAGTTTCTTCCCTTGTCTGGGCTTGGATTAACCTGGCCCTGTACATCTAGAGAGCCAGTTCAGAGAAGGTTTTGACAGATATGGGCAGGGAACAGGCATCAGTCACTGGGGCTCACTGAAGGAAGGAGGAGATAGGACATTCATGGATACCTGAGCCAGAATAATGAAGGTGTCCCCATAGGAAAGAAGCCATAGATTACATGGCCTGGTCTTCTGCTTAGTTGTCTGCAATGATCAAAAAAAGATTGGTGGAATGGTTTGCATGGAACAGCTTTGGGTTGGAGACCAGGAGGAACTGCCTGGAGCAAGGTCCGGATTGACAGCAAGACTGAAAATCTTGCACCAATGAAGTCTATGGCAAAGCTCCAGCTGATCTCACTGAGGGCTGGGCATTATTTTTGGTCTTTCCTTGTCCCTGGAAAAAAAGATATTTGTCTAATGAAAGACATCTTCTCACCCTCATCTACTGACTTACCTACCAGCTGGGGATTCAGTGCTAACCTTTTGGAGAACCAGCTCATCCCAGAGAAGTATCCTTTATCTTGTTGGAACTCTTGACACTGATGTATAGGATTTCTGTCTGTGAAGGCTAGAGGATGGGCTTTATGCACCATGTTCTGAGAAAATAACACAAGAGGGTTCCACTGATGTCAAGAAGAAAGTGATGGTTTATTAGGAGAATGCAGTCTGGAGTTTCACAGGCAAAGCTACCGTTCAAGCCAGGTGTTCACAGACTGATTTTCTTGTTACCTTCTCCATATCTTTTCCCCTGTGCTCCAACCTGCACTTCACCTGCAAAGCTTCACACAGATTACTCCATCTTTCCTTTTTAACTGCTATTGTTGTGCTTTGTGCCAGTACTTGCTTATGTACAAGAGTCACCATTACCAGCACCAGTTCCAGAAGATGGAGACAAGCCCAGTCAATAGTCTTGTTGTGAATGGTTCAGCTTCAAATGTCCTGGATTTTTTTTTAACCGCCTTCTAGTGGCTGTCTGCTTTGTCACTGTAGGTGAAGAATTTGTTTCCATCCAGTTCCTGCCTTCACACCTTTGATTAGCAACCTGGTTTCTTGTACCTCAGCATCCAGCATCTCTTGTATCTGACTCCTCCATCTGCTGAAAAACTCTTGCTCTTCTCCTGATTTGGCCTTGGCTACAAGTTGTTTCTTTTTGTGTGTGTATTTTCCTCATCACTATCTCCCTGTAATTTCTCCTGACTTCAGTGCCTTCATTGCAGCAGCCTGTCCATTTAGCTTGGCACTCTCTTAAATGTGGTGGTGTACCCATCTCTCTTCAGGCTGGGACAGTCTGCTCTTCGTGGGATGCAGAATGCTGGCTCTCTGGCTCAGCGGTCCCTGAGTTAGCAGATCACCTGGTCCTCATGAAAGTGCTGCAATGTTGGACTATATAACTTTTTCTGATGACGTATCATCAGAAAGAGAGCTCTCTATTTCTGTCACTTCTGACCTTCCTGAATTTGAGAATACTTGGGGGGAAGATACTGTGGGCGTAAATTCCTTTTTGCTGTCAAATTGCATACATTCTGCCAACGCATACTATCACTCACTGTCCAAGCATAGTGAATCATACCTTGCAAAATGCCCCTTCAATTTCTAATTAGCACATTCTGGCTGAGCAGCCTCAAGATTTTCGATGTATCTTGTAGAAAACAAGTTAGTGTTAATAAGGCAGACACTGTATCTGGGGGCCAAAGCTGCAAGAAAGGGCCTCCACTTTGCCAACTGCTAAGTAACGTGACCTTAAGAAGGGAATAAACTGTTGTTATAGGTTCTGTGATGATTTGGCTGGTTTGGGCTAGCCAAAGTGTAATTTATTACAAAAATTGTACTTTATAGTTTTGCTTGGATGTGATGCTTCTTGTTCCTCCCCTATAGAAGTTTAACATGCTGTTCAGGCCACCTTCTCCCCGCTAGGTATTTCCTACAACTGCTTCCATTGTCAGACGTGTTTCACCTCCAGTGAAAGATGGTGGTATTACAGCTGCATAGGTTCATCATCAGCAAAGGAGAATTCTGCAGCAAACTACTTTTCTCCTGCTGGGTGTCAGCTGTTGAGGCACATGAGCCTCATTCTTCCTCTACACCCAAAAAACTTGTATCACTGCAAAGGTGTTTCACCACCCATGCATGCCTGGGGCATTGCTTGGCTCCTGTTGAAAGTATTTAGGCATTTCTGAAGATGCTGCTCCATCTGCTGTGGTCCACTGAAATCTTACAGACTTTCACCCTGGAACTGCCACTGAGAAAGGAGGTTACATGACACAAACTCACTCCAAGTTAGACTGATGGGGTGGCACCACTGCTGCCAGTGGTGGTTGAACACAATAACAAGCCAGGAATTTTCCCTCATGATGTTGCCTCCTCACTCAGCGGCCTTTTTCCCAAATCATCGCTTTTGAGAAGAGCAGGCCATTTATTACGCAGTTATTCCATTCATTGCCCATCTGTTCTTCCTCATGATAAGCAGGGATGTTCCCTACTGTACCAAAATATAGGCTTGGCTTTTAGGACATCAGTCTGGGCCCAATATAATAAAGAGTCCTTTTTTTCCCTCCACTATTCCAGGCCCATGCTGAAATGCAATTTGAGTTGGAGGATAATATCTGAAGCAAAGATTCCCTAGTGAGCATTTTCAAAGAGGCTTGGATGTATTCCTTGAAAGACAGCAGTGGTTGCTCCAGGGCCTTCCAGCCTCTGCACTGGAACTGCTCTACACACACAACAACCAGGTCTAGAAACATGGCGTTAATCGAACATGTTGGTTTCCATATGTCCAGAACATGGAGAGACCCAGTGTCTGTCATAATCATGATGCTGGAGAGCTTGTATGTATTAAGCTCCTGTCATTACAGACACAAGCTTTTTACTCCAGTGTCACTCTAAGGCTCCAGCAGCCACTCAATTTCCATTTGGGCAGGCCTGTTTATTGCTTTCCACTGCTATTTCATCTCCAGTCCTGCCCATGGGAGGGATGAGTAACTGATGGGGAGGAGGTAGGCAGTGACGGCTCTGACAGAGGCATGTTTATGCTGGACTTTCATGTTGTTCCTCTGCATCCAATGGAGAATGGTCCATCTCCCCTGCACAGTGAGGGGTGTATGAAGCGCCTCTGTGTGTTTGGAGGGAAGGGCTGAGTTATGCCGATATTGCCACTGGCTCGTCACATGCGATTGGGAGGCTCTGATGTAGTCATTCCTTTCTACCACCCTCACTGACTCAGATCTCCTGCTTGCCTCTGATGGGATTGAGCTATGTTGGCTCAACTGTGTCCTGGGAACCCTCTGCAGGCCTGAATCTCTTCTTCTTTTGTTAGTACTTCAGCACCTTCATGACATTGTCCATGTTATGACAGAGCCCTGGCTCCAAATCTGAAGAAATTCCTCTGTTGGATTTATCTCTTCTCAGCATGGCTAGGCAAATTGCTTCTTGTGGCACCCACTGGGATCCAAGAAGGGAAAAAATAGTGGTGCCGACACCCACTTTTCCAGATATACAAAGAAGGATTAAAACTCTCTGTGCCCAACTTTTTCATTTTTTAACTGTGGAAATGTTGTAAATTTTTTCCCCCAGAGAAAAGAGCTCCTTCTTTTTTACATGGGATTTTTTTGCAAGTTTACACATTTCTTTTTGGCTTTACCACACTGTTCATTTGTGCTAGTTGTGTATTAATGAAAAATCTGAGAAGATAAAAATGAACATTCTTTGAAACATTTAGATTCTCCTGTTCAAAAGAGCTCTTCATTTTGAATTTTCCGGCTTTTCTTATGCTTTAAAGCACTCAAGAATGACACAAGTTGGCCTATTTCAAAACAGATAAAATATTTCATTGATACAAAGTATGTTTTCCCATGTTTTGCACAGAAACCTGCATGTGGTTCTCCTTCTTCTTTCCTCTGTTTTTTTCCTGTTTCTCAGAACCTCCAGGAAATAAGGAAATCCCCAGAGTTCCCCAGAGCCTTTGCCACTGACACACACGTTTACTAGATTGCAGTGCATTTCAAGATCCAATAGAAAACTGCCTCTTTTTTGAACACTTAGTGGATGCACTGCAGCCCACATCATGGCCTCTTCCCCATTTCTCCCACCCCAACCCACCTTCATCTGGCCTCTGCTGCTATTGCCACTCTGAAAGGGAGCTGCTCAAATGGCAGATTTTCTGTCCTTTCTCCATGTTGCTTTGCTCCAGCAGGGCTGCCGCTGGAGAAAGTTCCCAGTCCCTTTGGTTTCTTGTCTTTACCCACAATGGAGGGTGGAAAGTATTATGTTCAACAGGGTGTGAGGGAATAAAGGGAAGAAACCAGTCACTTCTGGTCACAAGGGATCACCTGATTTGCCAAAACCAACCAGCTCAGCTGGGATTCCCATTCCAAGCTGGATGTGATGACTCAGAAAATCAAGTAGATTAGATAATGAGCTGTTTATGAGCAGGTCCTGTTTGTTTACTTTGCTGCAAAGCTGTGAATGGCCTGTTCATGAGAAGCATCCTGGACTTCAAGCTCGTAGAGGGAACCTGCATGAGATGAGCAGAGAACCCAAACCTCCACCTCAGCAAAGGAAAACACACTGTTTTCTGAAAAGGCCACCTGAGATTTGACCATCCCACGAAGCCACGCAGAGGACACTTGCTGCACGGCAATCAAATGAGCACATGTCCTTGTTGCTAGGTCTCTGCTCTAGGAGAACACTACATGCAATACCACCAGCCCTAACACATCAACTTGCCCAACAATGAGCTTGATGAAAGGCAGAGCAGATATTTTCCTTGAAACCAGATTTCTAGCTAGAGTGAAAGAAAAAGAACATGTTTTTCCCTTCCTCCTCTGTGCTGGCATCTCGCCAGACAGCATCCAAAGAAAGATGAAAGTCATGATGCAGTTCTGGGAAATGGAAATACTTCCTACATGAGATGTTGGAAGAGGCTACTTTGCCCTAACACAACCTATAGGAGTCTTCTCATCTAATTCCAGTTTGAAATACTCCTTATTCTTCAGGCAAACATCCAGCCTTGTATTAAACCTTCTCAATGATGTTGATACCATCCCCAGCCCTTAAATGTTCTTCTTTTGCATTGAAAAAATTAGCATCTTCTCTTCTCTTTTAAATTATTACCTATTATCTCCTTATTATACCTTGTCATACTTGTGGCTACCTGACTGAAAAGTCCTCCATTACCACATTAGCATATGGAGTTTATTGCCACAAAATACCAGTA
>NW_008824762.1:1903434-1905218 GCF_000699105.1 Pygoscelis adeliae | reverse complement strand
TATGGCAAGGCTTCCCAAATTTCTTTGTCTCCAGTGGTACATTCCAGGGAGCTCTTTCCATGGAGGGGCAGAGTTCATCTCCCTCAAAAGCTGGAGTCAGGGGAGTTCTGGCTTTTTCAGAGGCTAATTCTGCAAAATGAATGTTCATCATTGCTGGAAAGAAGGGAAGGGGAATTGTTTGCCTTTTATAAAAAGAAAAAATAAACGTTGGCAGATCTCAGAGTTTTGACATTGTTTGTAAGATTTTGCAGAAACATTTAGGGAGTTTTGCTCTTTGTTTGGGGTATTGGGGAAAAGGGGGAGGAGAAAGGAGCCAGCAGTAAAACTGATAGGGAAAAAAAAAAAAGACAACAAAAAAAAGAATTCTGGAGAAAATTCAGGCGGGGATTGTTTAGTGGCAAAGCAAGGGGGTTGGCTTTGAAGACTGAGGGTTCTGTTTTATACTTGCGAGAGCTGATGAAACAGAGCCCAATCCTGAGATTCTGGAACTGATTATTGTACATATATAATAAAAGAGTGGATTTACAAGAAATTTTCCAAGGGATATCATGTTCACAGGTGATGCCTAAATGTACACCCACAAATACTTGCAGGCAATACGTTTTACAGTAATTTCTTTTTGGTTTTTTTTTTATGTGTAAGACTTGCATGTGCAAAAAAATCCAAGTGTGCATGCTTTGTTTGCATAGGCAATGTAGGGAATATATAAGCTTACTAAGTGTTTTGTTATTTGATTTTGCATGTGGCACTCCAGTCAGTCCAATCAGTACACCAGGCACTACACCAGGCACTCCAATCACTCAGGGATTGCAGGAAAACATCAGGCAAACCATATTCCCACCGTACAACCAACAGTTGGCATGTTTTAACTTGTTAAATTTTGCTCTTTTATCATGACGGGAATGATCTATTCCTCTGATTTTCCTATGAATAATCTCTAAGATCATACATTTGTGGATGCTTCCTTGTATAACATGGAAATGCAAGACATCAGTTTATGTTAAAATATAGAACATGCAGACTACTGCTCACAATGGAATATTCCATGTTTTTGTCAACACTGCTTTTGTAAATTAATTGATAGGTCCTTGGAGGTGGACCAAAGCCAAACAATTTGGACACTAGCTTTAACCCACCGAGAGGCAGATCTGAGATATTTATTCGTTCTATTACAGGGAAGCAGCTCGAGTACAAACTGCAGCACGGGGTATAGGCTCTAGTGTCTGTAGGTAATGAATCACATCCACATACACACAAACAGTGCTATGGGAACAAAACCTGGCAGCCATGACAACAAAAACACAAGCCCTTGTTACATGAACTAAAACAGTAACTCTATTAGCTGTGCGTAGAAGGCCTTTCTCTTCTCCAGGGCTGGCCACAAAAGGAGAAAATGGAGTTATAGGATATATCATGGCAGTACAAGCACATCTCCAGGAATCAAAGTTTTGGGATTTTCCTAGTATAGGAGAAGTTGGTGACAATGATAAGCTGGCAATGACAATGATGACAGAATGGTAAGCAGTCAGGAGTGCCTCTCCCATAGAAAGCATTGGCACAAAAGCTATTCCAAGATCTCTAGGTGAACCAAGACCTTCCCTATCTGATCCATGTCTCTTTCTGACAATAACCGCAGTGGAACAAAGCAGTTGATAGGAAAGGTGGAAAATTCATCACTTAAATTCTTTACATTTCAAGGCCTCTATCTGTCAAGAGGAGGTATTTTAGCTTGACTGAAAGGCTGAGTGAAGTTCTTTGGTGTAGGAAATGCAGAAAATCTGTCC